>NW_009704681.1:0-244 GCF_000703405.1 Apaloderma vittatum
GGGATGTGGGGACCAGCAGCCCCTGCTCCGTCGCTTCTGGCACCCTCGGCGCAAGGGCAACCCCCCCCAACTGGCCGAGGTGCAGCCAAAGTCTGGCACAGGAGGGGACACAGGGCAGCACGGGTGCAGCACCACACAGGGTGTTGCCATCGGGGCTGTCACCCACGGCAGGCATCACGGGTATCAACTAATTAATCTCTATTACGCTGTGGGAAGCTGGTACTTGCTTGATTTTTCCCGCACG
>NW_009704681.1:394-3888 GCF_000703405.1 Apaloderma vittatum
CCCCCCGCCGTCACCTGCGCTCATCCCCCGGGGGAACGTGGTTATAAAAAGAGGCTGCGCGTGGATGAGCTGGCAGAAATAGCTGCGCGCAGCCCTCTCGGCACGGTGTGAGGGATGATCACCAGCTGTTCTGCAAAACACCCAAAATAGAGCCAGCACCAGCACCGCGGCCCCTGGAGGGGGACAGTCCCCACGCAGCCAAGGCAGGCGGCAAGGGCAGGGACGTGATCCTTCCGCGCCCACGTCCTCCTCTTCGGGAGAAGCCCCTTCCCCAGGAGACAGATCAGGACCCGACAAGCTGGGGGGTACCCTTGCTGCAGCCCCTCCTGGGGCGTTAGAAGCTACCAGAGCCGTGACTGCCCCTTGCCTCCCTGTCCCTGAGCCTGTCCCCACGGCCTCATCCTCCCGAAGCATCGCAACAGCCCCTGCTTGGGTGCCCTGGGGGTCGCAGCCACCCTCCCCACAAACCAGAGAGGCCCTTTGCAGTCCCGGAAAGGAGCTGAAAGCAGCTCCCTCCTTCTCCTCTGGGCGGGGACAGACTCTAATTAGAACTTTCAAAAGCTGTAATAAAGGACGAGAGCTGCCCAAGGAGAGCTTGGCTGTGGTGGCAGACTGCTGGAGCAGCCCGGCAAAGCACTTGACATCTCTGCTGTTCCCCTCGGTTGTCATCCCCACCTCGCCCTGCCCTGCACAGGGGGAGAGAAAGAAAGAGCCCCTTTGCCATTATCCCCGATGCAGGTGCCCCTGGTGCTGCTGCCCCCCATGCCAGCAGCACGTGGGTGTTGGTCCAGAGCTCGGGAAGAGCAGAGCAAGGCCCCAGGCACCCACAAAATCATCCCCACCCCACTCTCACCCTGAAACCATCCAGGTCTGGACCCCACCCCTCAGCCCCCCAGGGCTCCGCTGCAGCACAGAGGGTCCAACCAAGCCCTTGCACAGGGAGGTGCGGCTCCTCCTGCAGCCATCCCTGCGGGCCCTGTTGCCATGGCATCCTCAGGGATGGCACGCATGCCAGCGAGGAAGATGAGGAGGGTGAAGGTGGGTGGATATGTTGTCTCTGCATAGCCAGGACAGGGTTGGGGCAGATCCATAGGCTGTTCCCATTGCCCTCCTGGGAGGTCGCAGCTCCCTGGGGTCGCTGGCAGCAGCAGTTCCTTCACTCGCTGGGCAGACGAGGTGCTGAGCTGGTCATGGCAGCGCAGGGGCATCATCCTGTGTGTCCCTTGGCACACCGGCTGCGAAAGCTTCTCCCGTCTGGAGCTCTGACAAGGACATGGGAAGAAACTGGCACCCGCAGACACCTTGCACCGGGTGTCACAGGGGCTGCGCCCCCAGCTCTGCCCACAGCCCCCTCACCGGGGTTTGGAAGTCTCAGACCATACAGAGATTCAGATCTGCGTGAGCAGGGACCGCAGAGCGATCCACATCCACACTAGTCCCACAGTGGAGGTGACACAGAGGTGCTCAGCCCAAGAGAGTGGGGTTAAAGCCGAGATGACATGGGGGACACTTCCCAGGCTTCTCTATACCTCCCTAAGGTCAGCCAAGGGTCCTCGTGTTCACTGCTTCTAGTAAACCTAAAAGGTGGGAGCAGGGACATTCAGCCGAAATCTCCTGTTTGACCCATCACCCCTTTAACCAAAATCTCCTGGTTTAGGCACATCTCATTTTCACAGCAGCTGAGCTTGGCGCTCGGAGCGTGGTGAGCTGGGTCGGGGCGTGTGGGGCCCGGAGTCCCAGTACCTGCACTGGGAACGGTTCCTCAGGTCCCACGGTGAATCCTCAGGGAATAAACACCAGCCTAAGGAGCCGCACAGACATTACTCAGCAAATCATCATGAATATCTAATGGCCTTAAAAAAAAAAAAAAGCCTGTGATGATGTGAGAATAGGAAGGGGGGGGGGCACCTCCATTAATCGCTCATTATGAATTATTCAGCAAAAGAGGAAGCAGAAGACACACACACACAAACGATTTGTGTTGGACAAGGGGGCTCATCGCTCCCTCCACAGATCCCCCCAGGCCCTGGACATGTCTGGAGCGGACATCAGGGAGCTGGTGAGCAGGAAAGCGAGCTCTGGGGCCTGAGCATCAGCAGGGAAAGGTTGTTCCTGCTCTCCAGATGAGACCAGCCCCAGCAGCTCCGCGGCCGCCCCTGGCACAGGGACGATGACCACAGAAGAGGAAGGGGCTGCTCGCAGGTTGGGGGGGTGTTGGCTCCCCGTCACTTTTTGCCGAGGCTCTCCTAATTGAGAGGACAGCTACTAGGAGGGTAATTAGAGCCTGGAGAAGGTTGCGTGTGACTCACGGCGTCTCGGCAGCCCTCTGCCCCCAGCCACTGCCGTCTCTCTCCATCCACCAGCTCACACTTGGGAACAAGTGACCCCCCCAATTCCGAAACAGCCCCGACAGCCCTTTCGGTGAGGCCGGGGGCAGATCTCCTGCCCTCCAGGACGAGGCCAGCCCAGGTGCTGCCGGCAGAGCCCACAGGTGCGAGAAGGGTCCCCCCCAGCCCAGGCACCTGTTCCCACATGCCTGGTGCCCCAGGACCTTCCCTCTTCCCCAGCGCCCCCTCCCTGGTGCTTGCTGTCCCTTCCCTGTCCCTTGGCTCCCCAGGGCCCTGGTGTGAACCTGAACTCCCACCTCGCCCCACGCTGGGATGCTGCAGGAGCTTTCTCTGGTGCAGGGGAACAAGCCCCCACCACCGGGCAGGCTGCGCTCTTCCTATCAAGACAACTTGTCTGGTTCTAAATTTGTTTGTTTGTTGTTTTTTTTTAAGTAGAGCTTTTCTACAAATAATCCAGTGTGCGTGCATCTGAAAATGAATGGACAAATACATACATATTCAGGGCTTATATGGCCAATTTAGCAAGTACTAAGAAATCTCTGCGTTACAGAGTTAGCGAAGAAGCTGGCGGAGAAGCTTTTCCTAAACGCTTGCTAATGTAATAAGACCTACTTCATTTCTCTACTGGCTCTGATTATCGTTATTACCATCTTTTACCAAAGAAGGTTGCAATTTTAGATTATATTTTAGTAATCATACGAGAAATTTCCCCTAACGTTAATCTCATCTGAGAGAGTGCTATGACAAATGTGGTCACAGCCTGCCAAATCACAGAGCCGTGCGTAACCGTGGGTTTATTGTGGTTTTATGACCATTTCCCCACCTCCCACCCGATTACCTATTTCTGCTGGGACCGCTCCGAAAGCGACAACCTTCTCCTCAGCCACGGGGTGAAACAGGCTGGACTCTGCAGGAAACAGCGGGGTTCTGCCCAGGTGGAGGATTCGGGGACTGGGGGCATCTGCCCCGGGAACATCGAGGGGGGCTTTTGTGGGACCCCTCAGAGCCTGGAGCACGCAGGAGGCACTGAGGGTGACCCCAGGGGTCTCAGGCCAGTCCCGGGGTGTCCTTGCTGTGACATCTTGGCACGGCCACACCCACGGGGCATGTGGCACCGCAGCTGGCTGGGTGGGCTCTGGCAGCACA
>NW_009704682.1:0-26876 GCF_000703405.1 Apaloderma vittatum
CGATCGGCGCTCTAGCCGTGCTTGAGGCTGAGCCTCTCCCCGGTGAGAACGACTTCTTTGCAGAGTTGCTTACAGAGGTTACAGTTTGACACGTTTTAATGCAGGCAGATTTTACGGTCGTGCTTACCAAATACAACGTTGTCCTTTTTACCAGGCAACGATGACGAGCAACACACAGAAATCTGATGAGAACAGAAGTAAGCGTAAAAAAGAGATGGAGGTGAGCCCCAAAGCGTGAGGGCGGGCGGGAGGAGCTGGACCCTTCTGGCCCCGGAGGAGCGGCCACTGCTCCCGCTCCCTCTCTGGCCTTGCCAAGGAGGAGGCAGCTCCATCATTTCTTAGGTGAGGGGAAACGTGTGACTTCCCGGAACGAGGAGGTGGCAGCATTGCTCACAGGGTTTGAACACCAACAGGACAGGGTGTGCGCTGCACCACAGTTAGGCAGGGCTTTCTGAGAGGGAGCTGCTGAAGCCGGCCGGCTTTTCCTGATGGCAGCAATGACCTCAAGCTGCTTCTGCCCGTCCACTCATGTTTGCAGTGGATGGTGGTGATGATGCGAAGCTAACAACACTTGCACTTTCTCTGCAAACAGTCTCTCAGGGTTGTCTGCTGAGTTAAACTCTATGCAAAGCTTGTTTCAAGTCCTAGAACCTCTTATTTTTATTTTTTTTTTGTGATCTGTTATTAGAATGAAGCTTTAGAAAATCATCCGTTGGCCTCCCTTGACAAAACAGATTTGTCTTTTCCTGAGGGCTCGCAATCCCTTTACAAACCTGAACCACTGGAAAAGGTTTTAAACGGTGATGTATGAAATATACTGAAATTAACTATGTAATTGCCTAATGTGAAGTTGAGATAAAATTTCATTCAACTGCTTTAACAAAATTACTTTCTTCTTTTACTAGAGATGAACAAAGAGATTATGAACTTGTTATCAAAATACGCTCACATTTTAAGGCAAGTTAACTTTGTCTTATTTGTACAGCACTTTTCTAACTTCACTAGATAAGATGGATTACTGTGGCTGCAGTTTAGAGAAATTAGTGCTGAAAACTACTGAACATAGATCTTGAAAGAAAAATGCTATTTTCTGTTACAACAGAGAGCTGCTTTGGTCAGAAACTGACTGTTGGTAGACAAGGCATTTTTAGGAAAAGCATGAAAACAGTTCTTTAAGTATTGAGAAAGTTAATGGTATTAGTATTGATTTTAACTGCAGATTTTTTCAATTAAGTGAGAGAGCAACGAAGGATGCTTCTTACGTCCAAGAACTTGATGGAATCTTAAAAGAAGCGAGGACCATAGAAAACCACTTACAACAGAAAAGGGAAAGCCTGAAACAGAAATTCGCTGTGATCACAAATACTTTGCAAAGATAAATGGTGTTTGTTAGGTTGCAGAAATGCAGAGCAAAATTTGTAGTGTATTTTATGTATTAGAATATAAGTTGAAAATACGTCATAATACTTAGCTTTTCAAATGAAACAAAGGCCATTTTGATCTAAACATAAGAGCTGGTAATGTCAATAAATAAATAGATAATGTTAACATAATCTAGAGTTACACTGCTTTCTTATTTTGTTATTTAGATACATCAGTATTGTTTGCTGTATATCCAGTTTATTTAAGGATGCTTATGGAGTTTTTTTGAGCACTTTTTCTTTCTTGTCATTTAACTCTGTTAAAAAAGATGAAACAAAGTGTACAAAGCATTATTTTGTAAAAATTGTAAGGCTAATATAATAAAGTATTAGATATTCCTGTTGCTAGCATAAGATATAAATATATCCTTACCCCAGTACTGTGTATTCATTTTCTCTTTAAATCCTTTCAGACTTAATCCTCCTTTTCTCCTTTTATTAGTTAAAAGTCACGAGTAAATGTGCCACCTGTCAAACTGATACTATTTAAAATAATGAGAGAAACTGGCCATGTAATTTTTCCAAGGCCTTTAGATACCTAAAGATGCAGATATGTACTTAGTAGGATTTTCGAAGTGCCTAAGCATGTAAGCGCCTTACATGCTTAGGAATTTTTGAAAATCCCATAAGGTGCCTATCTGCATCTTCAGCATCAAAAGACATTCAGAAATCTCGCCACCAGTCTACATCGTATTTACCAGTCCCTTACTTTTTCCTAATTAACGCATCTTGTTTTGTAATTAGTCTTGGTAATGCTGTTTAAACAGAAGAAAGTGGGAGAAAAAGAGAAGATTTTGGAAGTTAGATTTTCTAGAATGTTGTGCTAAGTGTTCCTAAAATCTGCAATCACCTATAACAATGAAAAAAGCAGAGTTTTAAATTGTCATCTATGAAGTGTCTGAATATAGACATTTGCCTATAGTTAGTTATTTAAGCCTTTGAAAAAATATTACACAAATTTCATTATTGTTAACTAATCTGCCTGTTACTGAAGTCAGAAGTTTGCTGTATTTTATCTCTTTTGTGCTTGGGAAAATTATGCAACCTTTTTAGATTATCTAGATTTAGATCATCTAGATCTAGTTTCTGCAGCTAATATATCCAAGCTGCAAACCTTTGGCTGTAGCATTAAGTATTATTAAGAAGCAGCATTTAGAAAACTAATGCATCACATAATCCGAGTTTCTTCCCTTAGGGGATCGAGAGGATACAGACCCATAGTGTTATTGTTGCAGCAGTTTACTCCATTTAAAAACTTCGTAAAATCCACTAAAATTATACATCTTCGAAGAATGAAGAACTGGTTAGTCTGGCAGTCAAGTGCAGTTAAATTCAAGACATACCTCTCCAAATGACAACTCCTGTCTTTCTACAGTGATTTCTTATGCAATTGATTGTCGTGTCATGTTATAATTTAGAGTGGGATCTCTGTGGTAGTACGGGGGTTTTAGAATTTGAACAGACACTGAGAGCAAAGACAGTAGGTATGGCTGTAGTAACCTCGCTGAGATTATGAACAGTGTGGTTATGCTTATTAAGGGAAGTCATTCAAAACTTTAAGATTTTTTAAGTAAGTGTTTTAAAAATTGTTTTTAAATTGCTTAGAGCAACAAAGCTTCTGGTTTTGCTGCACAAATCTATGTGAGGATATATATAAACATGAACACTAACTAAGTAAAATGAATAAAATTTGTAGTTTTATCAGGGTCCAGCTTGAAATAGTAAGTTCAGAAAGTTTAAAACATTCGCTGAAAATAAACCAGTCTCTTCTCTTTTGAAGTTAAAAAATACTTTGCCAGTAGAAATCCCGCTGACTGGTTGCTTGTGTGCGTAGATCTCTTTGTGTTTAAAAAGGAGCCTTCCATAATTACTTTGCTGGCTAAAAATACAGAGCGTTGACTGCCCCTCAGTGTTGTGCTCAAGATCTCTATATCTTGGAATACCAATTACACAGTGTTTGTCTTCTCGATCATTAGAAAATAAAATTTTACTGTTTTCCTATTTGTCTACCCTGCTAATGATGTTTCTGCACTGATGGCCTCTGTCATGTATTTTGGGATTTTTTGTATTTATTGGGAGAAATAAACCAAATTTTTTACTCTCTTTGCTGTGAAACTGAGAGCTCACTCATTCTGTCTCTGAGGAATGAGCTACTCAAAATCCAACTGGCACCCATCCCATCACTATCCGCTTTCCAGTTTTACTGAAGGAGGTTTGAACAGAAAATTAATTGGCTTTAAAGCTGCCAAATCTGATCAGCAAAGCTCAGCTGGTAACTACGTTTTCTTTAAGCTTCTCCTCCTGTTTAAGCTGCAATGCCTTAGGCAGAACATCTAAGATGACAGATCAGTAACAGAATATAAACAGATTTATTTTTTTTTTTAAGTGGAAACATCTTAGGCAAAGTTCTGACCCTCCTGAAGTGAAGGGGATTTTTGACAGTGAATGTTTTGCATTTCAGAGCTTGCTGTGAGTACCTCCATACTCTGGAAAGTGTAAGTCATTAAAACTTAATAGTTTGTCTCATTGCTATTCTATTATCTAAAAGCTAAAAATGGAAAATAACAGATAATGCAGAGAAGTTTAGGTGTTCAGTGAAGAGAACTATTCAACAACAAAAAGCTAATTGTGACTGTCTACGTAAAATGAAACTGCCTTTTAGCACAGATTTAGGAATGTGGATCATAACAGAAAAAAAACCCAAACTGAGTAGGTAATAGATATGTTTAAGGCTCAGGACATTCTGTCTAGAACTCATCAGAATTCAGTTTTGCTATTAGTAGAATCTTTATATTTCACTTTGACTCGTCTTTGGAAACTTGCTGTGGGCAACATTGGAAAAGAGCAGAGTGAGTCATCAGGATGAATTGCCAGAAAAAAGGAGGGCAAAGAATTGTAGATCAATGAGTCTATCTCCCATCCTGTAGAGAGTCTAAAGTAGATTTCTTAACAATGACTTTATAATGACCTGGTGAACAATAAATTTACAGAGAGCAATCATACACTGTCCTCTATGAGTAATCAGGAAGAGGGGGATACATGAATGGCTTAATGAAAGGAATACTATTTTTTTTCTGAAAAGTCACCACCCTATAGTGATCTGCTTCAAGCCTTGCCTGTTTCATGTTAGCCCAAATGACTTAGAAGGACGTTAGAGAATACAGTTAGTTTTTCAAATGACAGCAAGCTAGGAGGGCTTGCAAATGCTATCAATAACATTGGAAGTTCACTATAATCTCAGCAGATGAAAGGCTGATCCGAAATCAAGATAAAATTCAGAAAAGACAAGGAAGAAGCACTAGGTTTAGCAAGGGGAACCGTAGATGTTACTTCGAAACGGGAACAATTGCTAGAGTTGGTGCGTGGTGAAAAAAACAGAACTAAGATGTATTAGCTATAGGATAGCAGATAAGACATAAAACCAGTTGTCCTCCTTTGTGCTGGCTTGCTCTGAGCTGGAGGATGGGTCTTCTTACTGAAACAATGTGAGCAGAGTGGGAAACAGGAATAATAAAATGGGGAAGAAATCATCTGTGAGGAAACGTCCAAGTGTTGAGTTTGTTTAATTTAGAGAAAGCACAGATCAAGGGAAGGCATGGTAACAGGTAAGTTGTGGGAAGGACAGTAGTCACGTGTTTACTGTGTCTTGTAGAAAGGACAAGAAGAAATCAGCTTAATTTGCAGCAGAAGACTTAGAATGAGTCCATGTTAAGGACAGTGGAATGGGCTACCTGGAAAACTGAGTAAGCTGCCTTGCTCTCTCTTGGGGGTAGGACAGCTCTGAAGAGCTGCTTAGTAACATGAACAAACACGTACATCACAGTGCATTTGCAAAGTTCTGGCAGCTCCCGCTCAGCATCCCGAAGGAAAGGGCCAATCTAAAGTCCATCTTAGTTTGAAACAGCAGAGCACGGCACTGGTCCTTCCCTATCTGATCTGATTTGATAGTGGCAACCAATATTCCTAAAGGCTTGAGATCCATTGAGGTGCCAAATGGTTATGGAGCTTTTGAAACAAAGCGATTCTGACAGGTGAAAAAGAAGACAAGGTGGCAAGAAGTTTTAGAAGAATCACCTTGAAGTCTGGCTACCTTGAAATATGGGTACCTTCCCTTCGAATTTCTCCAACTAGAGCTGGCAAGCAGTGATAATGTATTTTTTTCCACCAGTGGTCGTGTCTCGGCACCTGGCCCAGCTGCCGAGAGGGTCTAAAGGCTGCAGTGCTGCTCGGGTTGGAGGCAGGTGCTCCCCATGCCCCTGGGCTGCGTGGCCCGGCTGCGGCAGTGCAGCTGGCAGGCAGGCTGGCTCCTTCATCCCGCCCTGCTAGCGCAGACATCCCTGGCTTTTATTCTGAAGTGATGATGTCAGGCAGCTGCTGCAACCGATTCATCAGCACCGGCTGCACCCTCTCACCCTGGCACTCGTTACCTGTGCCCGGACATCTCCGATGGGATGCCTTCTCTCGAGCGGAATATGTTTTCCCAAATCCTTTTGTCTGCCATCAGGGTCCTGCTTGCTAATTTGCGGCTTTTCCTCTTCTCTCTGATGCAATTCATTCCAGGTAAAATGCATAAACAAACAAATCCGTCGGCCCCAGCATCTCGGAAAGGGGGTTTCTCTTGCTGTTAAGAGCTGCTGCTGCCACAGGTCGGTAGAGCAATTTCTTTTCTATTGGTCAGAAACGAGGAACCAAGCAATTTGAAGCGTTTGTTAGAAGCTAGAAATTGACTGTTGTTTCGTGAAAAGATAAACGGGAGAGGCAAGTACATTGCACAGATTCCCTCGGATTACTACCAGGTGCTGAAGGTTTAGAGCTGGAAAGCCCGTAGGCAGTGAGGGAGCCTGCTGAGACGTCTAAGCGGGCTGCGAAAGCAAGAGAGTTGTTGAGAGCAGCGACTTTTCTGGCGCTTTGATCTGAACACGTAAGTGGGACACTACTCCAAGAGATTTTTGCACAAACTGCAGTTTGTGCCATCTTTGCCCGGCTTGAGCTGTCTTTTTCGTTTATTTGTTTTAGTTTTGTTTAAGAGAGTGAGCTCTGTTGTCAGAAAATAGGAACCAATAAAGATCATGACTTAATTCACCAGAATCCCAGCTTTTTGGTGGTGGTGATGATGGTTTCCTCCCCTTTGGAATCAAAGGATCGCTTCTAGGGTATCCAAGGATCCGAAAGGTTCTCAGACCTGCCCTTTGTGGCACCAGAACACATCCATGGACACAAATTAGGAACAGGATTTCACTGCATGTGTTATTATGTTGGTGTAAGATGTGTCATCAACTACAGCTGTGAGATGGAAGACGGAAAATTTAGAGGCATAGTAATTAATGCAAACTAAATAACCAAATGTTAAGTCTAACATTGGGGATCTTATATAGAACAACGTAATGATATTAGTATTTTGGGGTGTTACAACGTACTTTCCTGCTGGGAAAAAAGCCTATATGCATAAATTTCTGGTGTTTTGGTCTGCTATCAGACGGCAACAGTTCTATAATTTTGTTTAAACTGCAGCTCTCGGCTACATTTAAATTATCTTGGACTCTGCCTCTTTCATTACACTTTAAAGCTGAACTGCATAAGAACGTAGAGAACTGTTTCTTGTCTTGATTACCTGAGTGACAAGAAAAGTCTGTAAATTTCATTGCCTAATTTTCTGTATCTTTTTTGAAAATCGAATTTTTCTCTCACTTCTACTAAGGTCTTCTGGAAAAAGATTGCTGAATGCTGAATCATGAAAAAGAAACCCCTCTATTATTTCTTCAGGCATTTGAGTGAAAGAATAATAATAAAAAAAAAAGCACAAATAAAATTTATCGCATCTGATATATTTCCTGTGACACTGGCAAAATTTTCCTACCTCATCAGTGGTTCATAGTGCCTTTCTAGGATAAGTGTTCCAAGGACTTGATTGTCTGAATCAATGTTTAACAAAGAAATTATACTTTATTCGTGCCAGCAAAAAAAACCCCCTGAAATGTAGAATCTATTTTTACAGGTGTCTGGGGAAATCAACCAGTGTTTCATATGCAAGAGTGTGTACAGTTCAGAGCTGCTTACCCGCTTTGACAAGCCTTTCTCTGCTCCTTTTCTCTGTTTCTTTTCCCCTGTATTTTCTGTCACTTCTTTTCTGTTCTTCTTTGCCTGTTAGCAAGGAAGTGGGTCCCTGAGCCCTTGACAATGGGAAATCAACAAGCTAGATGGAACAAGGAGTCAAGTGCGGGGACTTCTCAGCAGACACAAGGCAAGTGCAACCACCTCAGTGCAGAAATCAGCGTCGGGCACTCAGGTGAACTGAGGGGTGAAGACAGAGAGTGAAGGCTGGAGCCTGGATGGCAGAAATCAGTAGCCACAGCAACTTCCTTTCGGAGTGGGAGGATGGGAAAGTTTGCCGTGTTGTTCCAGTCTGTGATTTACAGGAACCATAATGGGGCCTGTATCTTGCACCAGAGAATTTCAAAACCAGACGTATGATTATTCTGAATTTGCATGCATCCTCAGGTAAGACCGAATTCATGCTTCACTATTCCTTTTTGAAGTATACCAACCGTACCTATCCTGTTTACTACGGTCTGCTGTTATAGCTGATCCTGGGTGTCCTTCTGAGTCAAGCAGACTGTGCACTTGCATGTAGAGACAAATGTTGATGGTCTCTGTGCCTTGGATTTGAATATGTAGGTTAAAATCAACGTGCGTTTGCTACATCCAGTGTGATTTCAGCGATTCTTTTATCCACTCTTAAGACTTTTTTGCCCCACCCATGTTTAAGTAATTTAATGTGTGCTTCTGTACTACCCTACCCAAAGCAGGTTGGGTAATACAGAAACTTTGTCAAAACCCTTGTCCTTGATTCCACTGCTTCTGGAAATAAATAATTAATGCTAAGGTATCAGTTTGTGTCAGGCAGGGAAATCGTGGCATATCACTCTTTGAATGGAAACAGTACATGAACAAACAATGCCAGGCTATGATAATTCTGTAGCAATTGTGTACAATCTTTAGAAAATATTTGAGGAAAAATTACGATGCAGTATTTGGCACCGCCTCTGCACTGATGTGCCAAAGGACATTTAGATCCTAAGACTGTTTCTAAAGGTTTTGGGTAAAATGGAAATTATATAGTCTAGAAACTAGATTCTTGAGATGACAGGTTGTAATTCTGTCCTGATTTTCACCTATCATGTTCAGGCAAATGCAGTAAGATCCCCTGGGACTGTAGAGCTGTTAATTTATTGCTTATTCATGTTAGTCTATCTTGGAGTGTAGCCACAACAATGGAGTAGAGTCAGTATTTAATTTTATTTACATGTTGATCAACATTAAAGACCAGTCTGTCTTCTGTCTTTCGCAGAGACTGGTGTCTTCTTGGGTAGCTAGATGTTACAATAAGTTAAACGTTACGACTGAGCTGTTTTCTGAAGGGGATACACCTTTATTACAATTGCTCATGAACAATGCATTCAAGTAAGAAGGGTTTGTCTTCCATCTGTGCAGTGCTTTTCAGAGTAGCTGCAGATAGAGTTAGCAAGTTTTAGTATTAAACTATGGTTAAATTCAGAGGGTAAATGTTATTCAAATTTTTATTTTGTTTAATAGGGAAGAAGTGTAGGATGTGCAGCTGTGTATTTTTGTCTTTTTTTGCTTTTTTTTAAACACAGCTATGGTCACTCACAGATTAGCAACAGATTTACTTCCTTTCATGTATTTGTTCTGTATTAAATGGTGGTCACCAAAGAACTCTCTCACAACATCATTTCTACATCACACCAGTGATCTGAAATACTGAGGCAGTTTACATAATTCAAGCAAAAGACTTTTTTTTGTGTTGTGTCGAGTTTAGAAGAGGTCATTGCTCAGATTTGTCTTCTGTTTCTTGTCCCGAATCTTTTAATGTCTTCAGAACAAACTCACCAGAGCATGCATGCTTTTAGCTTTGTTTTTTTTTTCTTGCATTCCTCCCCTCCTCCTGGCTTTCCAGAATTGTCCTAGAATGAGTTGTCATGTTTCTGAAAACTTGTGTTTTGACTCATCTGGGTATCGTGATTTGATTACAGTTTGCAGAATTACTGTCAGGATGTTCAGTTCATGTGAGTGGTTCCCAGAAGGAAAGACTGTACATTGTTTGTCTTACTATGTTTGTTTCTTTGTCTCAGGTCTGATAGGACAGGGTATTGTCTTACATGTTCTTGTTATATATAGCCTGTTCTCAGACACTTTCTAGACTTTATTTTGAAATTAATTCTAACTAGATGAATTCTAACTAGATCAGATTTCAGGAAGGATTACTAAGATGATCATGTTAATGGCAAGGTTATCACAGGAGAAGGAAAACTTTGCTTGATTAGCTTAGGAAGTGATATGATTCCTCATGTTAAATACAGCGTGTGGTAAACACAAGAGAAGGAGAACTACCAGAGCCACGTAACAGCGTTGACAGGAGAACAAGGTGTACAAATTGTCTTATGAATAAAGTTGTGTAAATTCCAAGGATTTTTCTAATCACCTGGGCGGTGGCAGTATTCTAAAGAGGGGATAAGTGACAGGAAACAGTAAGTGTTAAGATAGAGTTCATGTGTATGACTTTCTGGGACAGCAGTTGGGAGGAGATAACCCAGGAGATCTTACTCAGTCCCGTTCAGGCTCTTTTGGGATGTTTATCTTTCTGAATTCCCATGGGTGTATTTATGCTGCTCTCCAGAACGTTTCAGTGAAGTGCCTCTTGGGTCATGCCATCTTTGTTTCTGCTTGGATGCATAAATGTCTCCTTAGGAACATGCTGCTCTCATTTCTTTCTTCACATTTCACATCTTTGCAAACTGTAGCTTGGCCTACTAAAGCTGCATTTCTGTAAATACTGATGGCGGTCACTAAATCTGCCAGGTATTGGTTGATATGAAAAGCCTCTACTTCCTTATGTCTAAGGAAATACTCTGAAGCACTGGTGTTGAGATCAGATTGAGTGCCGCATACAGGATTTAATGAGAACTTAATTGAATTTTAAGAGGGAGAGCATGTTGGTGGTTTGAGGTTAATAGCTTTAGCTCTGCAGCCTGAATTCTTTATCTAGCTGACTTACCATATTAGAGATCTAAAGAAGGATTTGAGGACTGGCAAGCCAGAGAACTACATTGAAGGGATCTTGCAATTTACCTTCCTGCATGCCTAAAATCCATTCTGGCTGTGGCTGTTCTAAAGAAGCAAGCTTAGGAAAATGCCATCTGCCAACTCAGTTCTTTTACAGATGTTCTCCTGTCTGAAATAGCAGATTTTCTCTATACATGTGAACACGTGGTTTCAGAGGCTCACAGGTAAATTGTGCAGCAGCTTTACTTCATCACCTGGATTAAAGAACACAGGCTAGAAGAAGCAGTGGTGAAAGGGACTAGTATAACTGGAAAAATTTGCTATGTCAAAAAAATCAGAATCAAGTTCAGTATCAGTCTGTACTTTCTTTAGTGTGTGTGGTCTCATCTGTGCTAGAGGTGGTTCAGGAATGGATTTCTGTGTGCCATGCTGTCCTCCTTTATCAGTGTTTCACCTACACTTAAATCTTCATCAGTTCCAGTTTAGTTCAGGACTCAATGGATTTAAGGTGAGGATAGAGCAGGGTAGCAAAGGACTCCACTGACCCGTGGATGTGAAGCTTGTGATAGATGAGGTGCTTGTGACAGCCTTGGGAGGGGAGGCAACAGCTTGTGTACTTTCTAGGTAAATCCACCTCTGCAGCTAAATGGATTGTTAAAACAATCCTTGTGTTGATGAGGCTTTGCAAGTCAGGCTACTGGAGCCAATAACCAACTGTGTGCTGTTAGCAGACAGCATTCCAATCAGTTCATGCTTGCTTGATGCTTTTGTCCTGTAACTATGGAATGGGGACATTGCATTCAAACAAGAGGCTCCCTCAGAAATTATCCTGTCCTACTATTGCATGTTTACTTACCAAGTGAATCTGTTCAAATCTGTTTTGTCCTGTCCTGTAAATGCATTTCAGACCAGTTTCATTTCTGGTCTTCCTGACTTCCATTTTTGGAGGTGGGGGGAGTATAGTGTGGATTTTTTGGGGTGTTTTTTTTGTTTGTGTTTGTTTTTTTTTCCTGCAAGGGGAAAAGCTAGTGATTGCCTTTTTGAAATTCTGTAATCAGATAGTACTGGTGAGTTAGAGAACTAACCTGTACACCTTTCAGTAGCCTATGAGCTTCTGGTTTACTGTATTTCAAATAATGCCAGTTTAACAGAGTTGTTTATGTGTCATGCAGAGAAGATATGACCACCTATATTCAATTCAGCAACCTATATTCCAAGTCTTCAGGTTCTTTAACATCACATTCATGATACCTGGTGCGTAACAAGATAGAGAAGACCACCAGGGTGCCACTGGGCTGTTCTGTGGAATGTTCTTCTTCATAGTGAGCTGCTTTGTTTTTCTTTTTTTTCTAGAAGAGCTTTTGTAGTAGGGGCAGAAAAGCTGTTTCGTTGTGGGTTGGTTTTGTGTTTTTGTTTTTTTTTTTAATCCAGTAGCAGTATTTGTTAAAAATAGCACATAGTGATGAAGGAACCTAATGCAATCAATATAATATATCCACTCCCCTAAACTCACAAACTGGAAGATCCTGAATGTTGACTCACTATTCAAATAAAAAGGTGTAGTAGTAGCATCACATTTCTTCACTGTGAAATGGTCAGCGTTAGGAAAACAGTGCGTTAGTTTTAGGTGCAAAAAATGTTGCTTTTTACTTGGAGCAACCTTACAGTATAATTTTTCAACACTATTTCAGAAACCCTTGGTTAAAACCAGGTCAGATTAAGTCCTAGTCGGAGGTGTCTGAGGCAGCACTGACCATGATTTGACCTGGATACCGCTTCTCATTAAATGGTTCGTTGCTGCGTTGGTAACTTGATCTGTAAGCAGCAGTAAGCACAAGCACAGTGAGGGTTGTGATGGCATGGCACAGGCTAGAGGCTGTACACAGTGATCCTTGCATCTAATCTGATAGCATGGAGTTGAGATTAATCATATCTTTAATTGCAAAGCTCCAGACTTCAAAGCAACAGACGTGCTTATTCTTGTCCTCTGTGTTCAGCTTGATCTATGCTGTTTAGATTTTACTTTCCTGTTTGTGATTTACTGTAATTTCTGCAGTTGAGGACTTTAGAGAAAACTCTTCATATTTTTAAAACAAAAAGGGATGAAATCTGGGTCTACAGAAGAATCAATAATGAATATGGCTATAAAGATAAAAGGTCAAACACTCGTGACTGAACAGCAGAAAGACCTTAGGAAGATTTTAAAAGCTGCAGAAGTCAGAAAAAAAGAACAACAAAAAGCCAGCGGCATATCCTACTTAAGTATCATGTCTTTCTAACATGTGCTGTGTTGTTTTTTAGCACGCTGCTTTATGTTTGGAAACTCCTTGGGTGATGGCTGATTAAATTACAAGTCCTGGGAAAATGTCCTAGTATGTACAGCCTCTTCTGCCTCTAACTCATCTATGATTGTGACACTAAGGTGGAGTCAGACAGTGTTTTAGATGCAGATTTTTTTATCTAAAGTGTGCCCAACTCTGCCTTGCTTTTGGCAACACTGTGTAGAGGCAATATGCACCACTTTACAAGGTGTCTAATTACATATTTCTCCTTGTGACAGGTCTGCAACAGTAAGACTAGCTCCTTCCCGCCACTGTCTTCAGCAGGCTGCTTGTCAGAATTCACCAGGACATTATTTTTAGGGTTACCCCTCAACACTACTCTTTGTATTATCCCAATTTGGAACAGGGTTCTTGTAATAAGTATCCATATGCTACTTGCTCTCAGTTACTTAGTGAAATAAATTCCAACTATAAGCTTCTTTAATTAAAGAAAAGCTCTCTTCTTTCTTATCATCACATATTTTATTACCTCCTTTGGATTGCAGAACAGGTGTCTCTAATGGATTAACTACAGTAGAGTTAAATCCACTGGATTTTCAGCTCCCTGTGGATGTGTGGGGTATTATGGGTACATGGCTTTAGTTTGAATACCCACTACAGCTTGGCTGCTTGCAGAATGCTGAATGCTATTCTCCTGGACATCCAAACTCAAGCTCTAGAAATATTTTTTTTTATTCAAGTAAAAATCTTAATTACGTGCTTTTCGTTCTCACTACTTGCTTTGCAGGTTTAAAGAATTTACTGCCCAGCCCATCAAATGAGCAAATCGCCTTCCACAGCCCCAGAGGTTTGCAATGCATCTCGCCCTTAGTGCAGACAGCAGAGGAGACCTCTCAGCCCATCCCAGCGAAGATCAAAGGACACATTCCCAGATGGATTAATGGCAATCTTCTGAGGAATGGTCCTGGGAAGTTTGAGTTTGGCGAAGATAAGTAAGTTCAAGTCTGAGTTTGTCTGCTGATTTTGGCCTGAGCTTTGCCTAAACCCAAAGGGGCCTCCCTGCAAAATGTCTCACCACTGTTTGGAGTAACTTGTACTTTCTTTTTAGGTAAGGCAAGGAAGAAATGCTTATGTGGGCTCTGTGAAAACAGGAGCGTGGTTAACTTAAGGTTGGAGAAGCTGAGTCACAAAGAGGCTGTGACCTACTCAGAGAGATATAATGAGGGAACAGAGCTGGGGATTAAAACATCCACACTCCCAGTCCTTTGTTATTAACAAGAGTCCATCCCACGAGCAGCTGAAATCCAGGGCAGGATTTGTAAAGTCGATTGGACTAAATTGTGTGAGTTTCTGTAGAACAAAATCCATCTTATTTTAAAAATACTGCCTTTGGCTTGGAATGTGCTGTTCTAAGCTAGCTGACAAACCTAGCACTTCCTCCAACGAAGCTGGTGGCAGTAACAGGCTGTAGGTGATCATCTTGTCCTATTTCCAGAGGCAGACCATAAGGTTTTCTCAAAGTCTCAGAGATTTCTCATTTCAGAGAGAATAGTGTTCTGCAAACAGCTGAGAGCTAGAGGCTCCTCCTTGCACGGCTGGACTTTCAGTAGTAATTTCTGTTGTTGTCCAGTAAAGCACAATTTCTGTTCCCTACGAAGCCTGTAGAGTGATTGGTTTACCAGTATAGAATATTTCTCCCAAAAGCTTATACAAAGCATTCTCAGAAGTCTCTGAGGTTCACTTTCCAAAGTAATATAGGGAGTTAAAATCTCACCGAAAATCTGCATTTAACTTCAGGTCCCATAGCTGCAGATACACTTGATTTGTTTCACTTAATTCAAGGTTTTTCCCAGACTCATCACAAGGCCATGCATGTGTAAATGTTCATGTGATCTGGGCATTAGCTTTTTACAAACAATAATAAACCTAAAGGCAAGAGGGAACAGTATAGCAGAACATCATATAGTGCCCAATTCTTCTCTTATTTATCTCTTATTGAAGATTTAACCATTGGTTTGATGGCATGGCCCTGTTGCATCAGTTCCAGCTGGAGAATGGCTCAGTAACATACCGAAGCAAGTTTCTGCAAAGCAGTTCCTACCTGACTAACAGCAAGCACAACCGCATCGTGGTCTCAGAATTTGGGACGCTGGCAATGCCAGACCCATGCAAGAGTGTCTTTGAACGCTTCATGTCACGCTTTGAGATGCCACGTAAGAGGGTTTCTGAGTTTCTTGGGCAACTTGTGATGGGGTATAAAGGGAGATGTGAGGAAGTCTGGTAGGCCTATTCTGAGCCCATGTTTTTCTTACAAGATGACCCACTGGAACAACAACAAAAATGCAAGTTAGCAACAGACTTAGCTGGGTGAGGCACATTCAGTTTGATGTTTTAGTGCTACTTCAGCTCACTTGAATCCAGAGTTTGTTGCAAGTTTCCAGCAGAAATCTAATCCCAAAGAACACCCTGCACAGTCCTGATAGCGAGCATTACAATCTGCTGTTCTACCTGAGACACAGCTTTGCCCTTAAAACACCTTGCCTTGCTAAGCTTGAAGGATAAGTGGGCTAATCCTTCCTTTCCTGTACTAAGGTGCAGATGATATGAGTAGGATGAGAGACAGTATTGTACAGGAATGGAAGTACAGTAATGACCTAAGGAATTTTCTATATGTCAGAAAAGAAATAGGCTTAAATGCAAGCAAGGAATTTCCACCAAAACCAGAACAGACATAAAGTTTGCAACTTGTTGCGCATGTGTGCAACCACCTTCTGCTTCTTATCTTCCCTGAGAAGAGGAATCCTGTCCCAACATGTCATCTCTTCCGTTCAAAAAGTCCTCCTACCTTCACTCATTGATCTGCCTAGATCCTTGACTCGCCACCTCAGCACTCTCAGTAAATTTCAAACTTGTCCTACCTCCCCCATCTTCTCTTCCCAGCTCTGGCAGGCTGTTCCTGCACACCCTTGCCTATGTGACTTTTTATGCACATGTAGACTATTTCTCATTACGAGAAAGCCTGTCCTCTGGACTTTTCCTGTACCACCTTCAGCTTCTGTGTTCACAACACACATGTTCAGTTGCTTTCTCAGCTTTTCTCAGCTGCCTGGCTAGTGAGTCTCAGCTCCCCTAGGAGTAGCTAGAGCAGTCCTGGCTATTGTGTGCATGTAGCTCTCAACAGGTATCCAGAGAGAATAGGGAAGAAGGCATTCTCTGTCCGAAGCCCTGTCACACAAATAGCATCCCTGCCCTGCTCTTAGCCAAAGTTGCAGCTTCAAGTCCTGCCTCTCTTGTTTCCAATGTTGTAAATCAAACACGATGCTCTTTGTATGGTGTCAGAGGAGAGAACTTTGACTAGGGAGGAAAGGGTGAGGGATGTGAAGAAATAAGAGGTCAGAAACAAAGAGCATATGGAAGCATGAAGATTATCTTGGCTTCACTGAAGTGATTTCCACAAGGACTAGTCCTTGTCCTTTTATCCTGAACTCACCTGTGTAGACAGTTTCCTGAGTGCCTTTGTAGATTAGTGAGATATTTCTAATCAATCACACAAGGATTAGTGTCATTGTAAATGGGTTTATTTGTTTAAACGTGTCTAACTTGCTGTAATGTGACACGAGTTTAAACAGAGCTGTGTACAACTCTGGGCTTTCATTTCAGAACCAAGTGACAATGCCAACGTGAGCTATGTTGTGTATAAAGGAGACTACTACGTCAGCAGTGAGAACACCTTCATGTACAGAGTGGACCCGGCAACTCTCGAAACAAAGGAAAAGGTATGGGCAAGTGAGATGAGAGAGTTTCTAAAATCAGCAAGGATATCTTCACGGTGTGCTCAAGTCCCTGAAAAATCTGCTTAGCAATAAGGCAACTCTCATGAGTGAAGATTCAGTAACTGCCCACTGTAGCAAGCAAGGGGGGAGGCAGATAGAGACTCATTTCCGTTTGTGTACAGCTGTTGATCTTCCAGCGCACTCACTACTTGTCTGGGCTTGCCTGTTCATAAAAACAAAAGTGCATACAGGAAGAAGTTAACATCACTGATCTCAGATCTGTATTCTTGTCCTGTCTCTTCTTTCTTCCTCTCTGTTCCTTTATCTCCTTACATGCCCAGCTTTAAACAAATCCAAAATGGCCCTTCAAAGTCTTGACTAAAACCTCTGTTGCAAATGGGTAGTGAAGTCAATGCAAAGTCAAGTCAAAGTTCAGCTACGGTTGTATTTTTTCCCAGGGAATCATAGAATTGTTTAGGTTGGAAAAGACCTTTCAGATCAAGCCCAGCCTTTAACGTAGGAATACCAAGTCCACCACTAAACCCTGTCCCTAAGCACCTCTTCTATACAGATCTTTTAAGTACCACACTAACAAATGAACAAAAAGTTGAAGTCTTCCCATATTGTTCTGTGCATTGTCTCACAGGAGTGTGACTGTATTTGAGGGAAATGACTTGTGAAATGACAACATAAGCTCTGTGTCCTCCTGCCTGCACCCTTAGAGGGGAGTTGGGTATTTGCTGGGCTGGACAGTTGTGAGAAGGATGGAGGAAAGTTCTTGCCACTCTTAAATCAGTATTAACTATTGTACCTGTGTGTTACCATGGTCTATTTAACACCACAAAATACCAGGCTCAGTGAACCCTCAAATCTTGAGGGAGGCATTCAAGGATTCCCTCCCTCCTGAATGAGGTGTGAGTCATGAAGAAACTCTGTTTTTGAAGTAGACTGTACTACTTGCATATTGAAATGGAGAGTCTGATTATTTGCTATTTTATCTGTTCTGTAAACGGTAATGAAGTGGTGAAAAGATGTGTGGGTAATTTTTAGTTTGAATGTTAAGCTCTGTTGAGCCGTGTTGTCATTAAAAAAATTCCCCGTAAGCTGTTTTTTAGATGTGTACTGGTATTTTTTGGCTAAGTGGAGAAATGGGAGGGATGATCTCACACTTAAAGTCTCCAATTTGAGATGCCTGAAAAGGATATGGTTTTCTAAGCCTCCAGTGGTGTGGCACTCTTTTCTCCTGGGGCCTTCTAAAGAGTCTCAGGTGGGATACTTGAAAGCTATTTTTTTTAAAACTTCTGGAAAAGAAGTGTATCTTCCATTCTTTACTGACTGTCCATAGAACCACAGAACAGTTTTGGGTGGAAGAGACCTTCAAGATCATCGAGTCCTAGCCCTATCAACACCACTAAATCATGTCACTTAGCTGTAGGTGCTTTCAAAAAAATCGGTGATTTTTGAGGACAGTGACTGTCTCTTCACATAGGTCCATCTGTGGTTACTACATGGGGTCCCAGTTAAAATGCTTATATGGGCAACATTCCCACTGCGTCAGATTTCCTGCCATTAGTAATGTTCATGTCTCCCAGAGAAACGGCTAGTGATAATAGTTCCATTTTACCAGCAGAACTAATACAGAGAGAAACATCGTTAATTTTCAAGGATTTCAGGAAGATTGCAGGCAAAATGAAGGCTTAAGTCCGGATCCCACATTAGGGCTGTGATTATCTTCCTCAGACTGTCACAAAACTGACATTTAGAAAAAGTGTGGCTTGCTACAAGCAACAGGAAACCTCTGTGCTGACTGAAAATCTTTGACATTTGCAGGTAGACTGGAGCAAATTTATTGCAGTGAATGGGGCCACGGCTCATCCCCATTATGCGTCTGATGGGACAACATACAACATGGGCAATTCCTATGGGAGACATGGTAAGACTGGGCATGACCAGGCTTGGCCTGTGGGCAGAGTGTACAGCCTGCTTCTTGCTGCTGCTTCAAGGAACACTTGTTGAAGAAACTTCTGTGTCTAAAGAGACCTTGAAATTGTATCCAAATAATGGCAAACCAAATTAGTTCTTATTTCAGGGTGTCAGTCTGTTCCATAAAAATGGCTTCTCTTAGCAATTGGTTTCGGCTGTATCTTACTTTGGCCTGTGAATATCTTGGGCTTTAAAGGAAAACAGAGGAATGATTTTTAAAGTCCCATCCAACATTGAAGACCTATCTGAAGAATTTTGACGATTAGCCACAGATTTTCCACTTACAAGGAGTGGCTTTTGATAATGACCGTAATGGTTTATACAAGAGGGAAGGGGGAATTTATTGCAGTGACCTGGCTATCTTAAAGTGAAGCTGAATTTTCTGGGATATTTCTCCCAAAAACTATGAGTACTACATCTAGTTGAGGCTTACCAAAATCTACATAGCTGCTCAGAGCTAGCATTCACCATTTGTTACAGGAAACCCTTCTTTTATGATGCTGGTGTGCTCGGTTTATTAAGTGAGCATCAGTCATCACTAAGGCTCAAGTTTTAATTTCCTTTGATACACACGCTATGACCTTGTTTTTCTTCCTGATGCTGTTATTGGATTTTCTAAGTTGACATAAGGAATGCATTTCAGACAGTAAAATTAGATGGCAGCCTACCATGAAAAGATCCTTCTACTTCCTTTCAAGATTTTTTTTTTTTTCCTGTGTAATCCTTTGTGGATTGTTCTGCTGACTCAGTAACTGGCTTCTTGTTTTCTGCTCAGCTGAGCTATGACCGTGGTTCCTAGTATTCTAGGGAAACAGAAGGGAACAGAGCTTGACTTTGGTTTCGTGAATGTGGACAGTCTCACATGTCAGTGGTGTTGAACACCTTTTCTCCTTTGCAGGTTGTAGGTATAATATCATTCGGGTCCCCCCACAAAAATCAAACAGTAGTGACATGTTAGAGGGAGCGAAAGTGCTGTGCTCCATTGCTCCAGTGGATAAGATGAAACCCTCCTACTATCACAGCTTTGGTAAGAATGCTTTCTATCTCAGACTCTATGGATTTAGCCTGCTGAGAGGCAGAAAGGGCTATTCACTGCCCTCTGCTCCCAAGATATTTTATCGTCTTATTTGCCTAATATTCGGATGGTATCTCGTTCCTACTCTTTCCAGGAATGAGTGAAAACTACATCATTTTCATTGAGCAACCCATGAAGCTGAATCTGTTGCAGATTATCACTTCCAAACTCCGTGGGAAAGCCATTTTTGATGGAATAACCTGGGAACCTCAGTACAATACTTGCTTCCATGTGGTGAATAAGCACACTGGGGAGGTAGGTGGATCTTCGGCCTTTACAGTGGTTGTGCAGTGGAATCTGAGATTCCAAGAGAGGAGTGCTGGATAGCAGCCGCATGTAGTTGCATCCATCCATCTAGAAGTCACTGCAACGTAGGCTTTATAAGTGTGGGTGTAGGTTTACTAGAAATGGGGTTACTTCATGCATTTTTCTCTATTGATTGATTTCTTTGCCAGCCCTAAAAATACAGGCAGAAATAAGCAGTTTTGGGTTCCCGAGAATTTTAGCCTCTCTTATGATCACTGTAGGTGCTGCCGGGGCAGTGGTACAGTAAGCCCTTTGTTGCTTTCCATCAAATCAATGCTTTTGAAGATCACGGCTGTGTGGTCCTCGATCTGTGCTGCCAGGATGATGGAACTACTTTGTTTGCGTACAAACTTCAGAACCTGCGGAGGAGTGGGGAAGGTCTGGATCAGGTAAGATCTCTTCATTTGTGTTGCACAGGATCGGATGGGTCCCCGTGCTGGTTGAGTTACTTTTCTGAAGCTGGGCTCAGGTTAATAGAATAAAGAACACTGTGGGGGAATCACAGGCCAAGGAAAGGAACCACAGTTTTGTGGAAAAACTGTAATTATGATTTATCAATAAGCTGGTATTTTTCTTTCCGTTTGCATCTCTTTGCAGATGCTTTCCTTGGAGCTTGAAACTTTTAAAACTGGTGTGTGGCACAGATCTCCATCAGCCTAACAGAATGCACTTTTGTTTTAAAATCTCATTTTTAATGATACTTATTTTCCATATCCCTGTCTAATAACATTTTTTCCCCCAAGAAAGTATACCATGTCCAACTGTGCTAAAAGCACCATTTAAAGCTGTGTAAGAGGCATTATTTTGCATAGGTCATACATTGGAAAAGTGGGGGTGCTTTCAGTTTCTTGTACTGCAGGTGTGTTTATTGGAAACCCACTATATTGTGGGGGAGGGAAAGGCATTTCTACAACATGTTCAGACAAATCTGAACTTCCTCTATATCCTGAGCTGTCTAGAATCAAGTCACTTCTGGTCTGAGAAGCGTGTAGTTGTGTCCCCTTACAGTCATTTCGTTTTACTTTCTTTTGTGTTCTTTTCTTTTTGCAAAGATGTGGTAAACTCGCGTTCAAGTATAGCACAGTGTTAGTATGACCATTTGCTTGCAAACTGATTCCCGCTTTTTTTCAGCCTTTTCTGAGCACGAAAGAGCTATAATTTGATCTGTCTGAAGATACCCTTATGTCAATATTAAGCATCTGTTTCCAGCACCCACGCCCTTTAACTGACAAGTAGCAAAACCATTAAACTGCATACACACATGAGGCCAAGTCATTTCAGGACAGACTCTTAAATTTATGCTGCACCGAAAGACCAAGGCATGCCTGAGCACAATTTGTCTGTTTTCCCCAAATCATTGCTTTTACTTGCTGGCTAAACAACATTTTGTCTGGCAGATTGCCTAAACCAATCAGTTTACTGTGGCTACATAAAACAAAAGTTTTGAAAATCAGGTTTTAGGATTAACACATATGATTAAAGTGAAGTTTCACATTCAGCTGGTTTGTTACAGATTGAAGTAACTGAAAAGCACCAAAACAGGGTCCTTGTCACCTATTTTATTTAAAAGGCTTACTGTTTTGAAGTAGTATGGATTCTAAACTTGGCTTGAACAGAACTTTACTGGCAGTGGTAGAATGGTAGAATTACTCCTCTCATGCAACGCCCTGAATGTCGGCCTCACTCAAGGCTGCTAGTTTGCCCCTTTGCTCCTCAAGTAAATCCACCGCTACTCTAAACTGCCACTTACGACCAGTAGGGCTGCAGAGGGTGGGTTATCCCCACCCTGCAGAGCAGAGTTATCCCCTCTGCTTGCTTCATGCTATGGAGCTCCCACTTTCTGTAATCTCCCTATTAGCTCATGATCATGGCTGAGCAAGAAGCACCTAAGTCACACAGTCACTTGGGCACATGTGGACAGGCTGTAAAAAGGATCAATGTCAGTCTGTTCTAACTGAATGAAATGCAGTGCAGCATATGTCCCAATGCTGGATTTGGAGGATAACTGAGTGATTGTTTTATCCAACTCAGCATTAATTACTGTGAAAACAATGCTGACCCATTTAATTGGTTGCCTTTTTGTCTTCTGCCGTAAAATACTGGAACAAGCAGAGTCCTTACCACAAACTGATAAAACACATAACAGACAGAAGAAGATTTCAGGGATGGGAGGAATGTCTGAAACTTCAGAATTGTTCCCAAAAGGGGCACTTAGCCTGAAATGCCATTCTCCTCTCTCCATCATCATAACTTCCTGTCTCTGTAACAGGTTTATGACTCAATATCCCGAGCTTTCCCTCGTCGCTTTGTTCTCCCATTGAATGTGAATTCAGACACACCTGTGGGGAAGAATCTGAACCCACTGTCTTATACATCGGCAAGGGCTGTGAAAAATGCAGATGGCAAGGTATGTCTTAAAGACTTAGATAACTGCATTTATGGCTGTGGTGAGATTATCTGCAACAGTTATCCTGTGCTACTATCTCCTCCTATCTTGGCCACCAGGCAAGCAAGCAAGCAAGATTTAGTCATTACTAAGATGGGACACTTAGTGTTTTGATACAAAGACTACCACATTGCTGCAAATGAGAGAGCAAAAACAGATTGTGATTTACCAGAAGTGCCCAAGTGGCTTATAAGCCTTTTTGGTAATTGGCTTAACTTCTTCATTGACAAAATCCTCAATGCTTTCACCTGGGTAAAGAACCTCTCTTTGCTTCCAGCTCTGAACAGCCTCACACAGTGGCATTCAGTGATAGAGAACATGTGTTGTCCACTATGAGTGGAGTCATCTCTGCGTGTACCTAGTACATCAGATTGCTGAGTGCTGGACCTGGGATCTCTGAGCTAGCAATGCAGGAATACATGGACTTGCTCCTGGTTTTCACATTAGATTGATTCTTGAAGTTTTCAAGGTTTGCAATTAAAAGTCAGTTCTTTGGGTAAAACAGATAAGGGAGATGGAATTGGTACTTCTGTCTCAGTGCAATGTCAGGTTCATCTTTAACATCTGTTGTGCAGCGGGTTGGTGGGGCCAGTCAGGTCTTCTACGCAGTCAAAGCTAAAACTGACACTGTGTAACGCATACTTTTAGGTCTGGTGCACACATGAAAATCTCCACCCTGAAGGTTTTGAAAACGTTGGGGGCTTGGAGTTCCCCCAGATCAACTACTCTCAGTACAATGGTAGGAAGTACCGTTACTTCTATGGATGTGGTTTTCGACATTTAGTTGGAGATTCCTTGATCAAGGTTGATGTGGAGACCAAGAATTTCAAGGTGAGGTGAAGTGAGATTACCTTTTTCAGCAATGGGAGTCATTGCGCTGCCCTGGTTTTGCCCGGGTAGAATCATGAGCCAGCCATGGTGTGCAGGCCGTCAGCAGTTTCAAGTCAGCTGGGAGCTTAAGCTGGGAGAGGGCAGCTGACCTGACCTGAGCTGGCTGACAGGTGTCCCATAAATGTCACATTTATTATAAAGGGGGGAGTTTGCTGAGGATGGGGGCTCTTTCTCTGCTTCCTCCTCTCAAGGGTTGCTATCCCTGGAGGGGCTTACTTACTGTTCTGCTCCTGAGGACTGCTTTCCCATTTATTGTGACCACAATACATTCACTGGGCTGAGTATAACTTTATATTGTATATTGGCATTGATATTAATACTAGTTTTGCTGTCTCATTAAAACTGTTCTCATTTCAGGCCACAGGTGGTAGGGTGAGAGAACAACTGCTGTAGTTTAGCCCTGGATATGGGCTAAACATAGATAAGTGACCTTGAAGATATGTCATTTGCTAGACACTTTAGGGGTTCGTTCAAGTAGGTCTGAGAGAAGATTCCTAATTTCATCTCTCACACAGCATCTTAGGAATGTGACACACCAAACAGAAGAGGATATCACTCCGGGTTTCTAGATAGGTGATGGTGTTTTCTGAGCTTGTAGCTTATACCTGTGCCAATGCAAACTGTTGGATGAAGTGAGTAATAGGAACCCTTGTCACGAGCTGTTGGCATGATGCCTGGCACAATGGACATGCTGTCAGAACAATGGTACCATCATACTACTGGAATCAAAGGAATTAATTACAGGGTCGAACTATAGGTTTCTTGGGTCATAGAGTTTGCCTGGGTATGTTTATGGAGAGCACTCCAGCTTGCAGCTCTTCTAACTGTAGTAGACCAAATATTAATGATATTAAACATACCCATATGTTACTGTGCTGTCTAGATTTGGCAGGAAGATGGATCCTACCCATCAGAGCCTGTGTTTGTGCCAGTGCCTAATGCCACGGCAGAAGACAGTGGAGTCATCTTGTCTGTTGTGGTCTCCCCCACTGAGGTAACTTACTGCTACTAGTTTGTCAGTCACGTAGTGTTAGGTATACCTTCTAACCCACAAAAACTGAATTTGAGGCTCTCTGGCAGATAGTTCACCATGCTCCCCAAGGTGCATGCCTCTGCAACTGCCAAGCAAAATTCAAGTAGGAGTGTACCTTGGAATGTCAGCATTTCTTGAGTGGCACTGTCAGTGCTCCGGGCCAGCTGCCTTACAGATTTAGTCTGTATGGTCTGGTTGTACATTTGGGCTCCCTTGCGTGTGACAGATGCAGTGGAATGAAGTTCAGTGTGGGCATTTATTCTGGCTTTTTCTTCATCCTGCAGAACCAAAGGGCTTTCTTGCTTGTCTTGGATGCAGAGACCTTCAGAGAATTGGGGCGAGCCGAAGTTGCAGCACAAATGCCTTATGGATTCCATGGCATTTTTACTTCTCACTGACTGAAGACCTTAGCACCTTGTGTAACACAGGGTCAGGTCAGGCTCAGAAAGAAGCCTCTGCTTTCTTTTAAGTCCCACCTTTGCATTATGCCCTGGGATAAAGAACTGCTTTTTCTCTATCATAACCTCTGAGTTACTGCTGTATTTCTAACGATATACAGCAAAGGGTCTGAGGAAGGCAGAATCCCCTTCACTTAAACAGGCCACTGCTTATCTTAACTTTCTGACTATCTTGATAGACCAGTTAGCAGCAGTTCGCAAAGGCTGCTATGCTTAAGGCTTGCAAGGAAGAAAATGGAAACTAAGATAACCATTACATTTGCTTGGTAGCGGTGTGCTCTGAAGGAAGCTTAAGGCAGTGGCTTTGGCTGAAATGTGTAAAGCAGAAGAGAGGAGTAAAACCAACTAGTAACAGGTAGGTCCAATGAAGAAGTTCTAACTACCCGCAGTGCAGAGTGATTGCCTTCAGTGAACTCCAGAAGGTAGATGCAAACACTCGCTGAAGCTGTAGTTCTAGTGCTTTTCTCTGTACACTAATGGTTCCCTCAAATAAAGCTTTGTGAAGTTTCTTCCTTTCTTTCTCTGCCCTTACCATATCCATGGCCAACTTTGTGCTGTGCCACAAAAGACAACTCTGACACACACCTTGTTATGTTACATGGACTTGTAGACATGCACAACACATCTCCACTATGCTCCTGCTTAAACAGCGTAGCTGGATAACAAGACTGACGGCTAACATTTCCTGCCTTCCTCCTAATTCAACCGGTATGAAACGCGTAGAACTCCATTGTGGCCTTGATAGCCCTTTTCTCTTAAGTTGAGCAGATCAAACTCAAACACTTTCATATGCTTGCCTCCTCATCCAGGCTCCTACGGTTCATAAACTCTGAGGTGTAAGTGGATAGGTGTGTTGAGCAAATCCCTCTATAGCAGTCCACTTGGAGGTTCTGCCTTTAAGGAAATGGCAAAAAGTGAAGGCTTCCTTGCCTAGCTTAAGAATTGTTTATATTTCTTCATTGTGAGAAGCCTGGAGAATGTTTTGAACCACATCCTTGAGCAAAAAAAAAAAAAAAAGAGCCCTTGTGCCCTTGCTTCCTATTTGCAAACTTGCTTTGATTTCTTTTTTAAAAAAAATTTTTTTTTACTCCCGATGTTCTGGAGGCCAGCCCAGACAGAACAGAACCAAATCAGAGCTGACTCACCCCTGTCTGACCTTTCTTCACCTTCCTTATAGGTCTCTGGAAAAGACAAGGGAGAAAACAAGGGATGGTGCAGCAGGGCTGCAGCGAGAGGGAGAGGCCACGCTACAGCTCCTTGCACAAAGCCACTAGATGGCAAACGCCTCCCGCTGCTGCTGCTCTAGCCCTGTCAGCCCGCTGCCGCCTTTCCTGCCGGTCCCTGCCTGTAATTTGCTGTGTCAGCCAGTGGAATTGCTCTTCTCTAGCTTGTCACCCACAGAGGGAGGGAACAAGCCCCAGCGAGGTCACATCCCCAGGAGTGGACACACAAATTTCATGTGTCTGATCTGGTTCTGCAAGAAACCACAGTTCCACCCTGTGGGAAAGCTCTTCTGCTCTTTGAGCTAGTGTGTTGCTTCATGGATGCACTTTTTTCGGTACATATCTCAACTCATTCTGTTCCAGGGCCCCGCATCCATCAGCCCAGCAGCCTAGAGAATGCAGATGCAGAACTTTGATGTAGTCCAAATTAGTTTTTGTGTATGTTCTCTAAAGCAGAAGTTGAACTAAGCTGAAAGGCTAGCTCATCGGTACTCAACAGCATCACTCCTCCCCCTACCATCGTACCAAACCCACTTGGACCAGATGAACAACAGCAATTTGAACTGAAAAAATGCAGTGCCTCTTTTTCAGTCTCACGTTGCCTCCGTCAGGGCTGATCAGTCCGTGTCCTGGAAGCCCATGTAGACATGTTTTAACAGCTGCTTCCTATCCTTTCCCATAATTTGATTGCTCTTCTCGGAGAGCTCCCGCTTTTCTGCATCACTCGGCGAGCTAGTAAACACCCATCTGGTGTCGGAAAGCATTTGCTGCAGCAGGTCACAGTGGCGCTCCCCTGGAGCAGTTGTCACAGCCTGCATTTGGTAGGGCTGACACGGTGGGCTCACTTCACAGCCTTTTCTGTTTTCTCTCTGTCTCACACGAGACTGCAGGATGCGGGCAGGAG
>NW_009704683.1:0-4755 GCF_000703405.1 Apaloderma vittatum
CATCCCACCGCTCCGCCCGCGCAGGTTTTGCAGCCGGAGGGGGTTCGGCAGCGTTTGGGAACTGGCTCACAAAGTCTGGCAGAACGAGGGGTCACTGGGTTTGGCCGGCGGTGGTGTCGCGGGGCATGAAACAGCACCTGGTCGGGCTAGCAAGGCAGGCTCAGTATAGCTGCGCGTAAGGATGTGGTGAGTACAAGCGATTGCTAGAGGGAAAAAAAAGTAAAAACAAACAAAAGCACACCCAAATCCAGCAGTTTAAATATCTCGTTTAGTTCTCAAAGATTTCCCCTCCGTGGACACAAAAATGCGCATCGCTAAAAACTCAAAAGCATGAGAAAAACAGGGAGCTGCGATTGCTTTCGACAATTCAATTCAAGCAGCGACTCAGAAGTTTGACAAGTTGTTTGCAATGCTATGTGAAACGCTTTTTTTTTTTTTCATTAAAAATAAGTGAACACAACCAAACAAAAGGCCAGTGGTGCGGAGCGGGATGGAGCCATGGGAAATACCGGAAAAGCAGGAGGCAAAGTTTTGGCTCACACAAGTGTGAGCCGCAGCAAGTGAGCAAGTAGCATATGACTATATCCTGGCTGCCCTTAACATAACCAGGCCAGATCCATGCAGTTAAAGATGCTTCAATCAGGAGTAAAAAAAAAAAGAAAAAGAAAAAGCTGCCCAGTTCTAACTCTAAGGGCAGATTTTCCTCCCAGCTCTGCTCTGTATTAGGGTCATCAGAAAGAAAATGGGAGAGTATGTGGGGCAGGACAGGATCCTCTCCCCTGGACCAAGGCAAATCTCAGTGAGCACTGCAGAGGTGCCAGTCTCCGTCTGACTGCGGGGAGCCCAAGCAAGGGGCACACATCAGAGACTAAGCTTGGGCACTATCAAGATGAGCAAGAGATCAAAGTCAAGGGAGCTGGATTTTCTCTCCGCTGTTTGCATTTCCTGGATTCTCACAACTGGAGGCTAAATGAAGTGGAATAGTGAGGAGAAAAAGGGGAAAGCAAAATAATGCCCTGACTTGGTACTACACCAGCATCCTTTGAGTGCTTTGAGACATTCAAAACCTATGTGAGCTGGTCTCATATATATGAAAGACTTACAAAAATCATGTTAAGCGGAGGAACCTTGCCCTTTTCACAATTAATCAGCTCTCTGGTGAATTACTGCCACCGGGCAGGTCACTCCTAGAGCATCAAAGATGTTGGAGTCAAACGCATTGAATGAAAAAGCAGACCCCACTGAGGAAAGCTCTCTCCAGCTTACAAAAACTATGAGTCACTAGCGTAAAGGGAACAAGAAGTTAGAGAGGAAGAGTATGGTATGATCAGCATTAGAGCCAGGTCTGTACACCTGTCTGAACAGACTCAGCAGAGTCTGTTCCACCTCCTCTATTCCCTTCCTCCCTTTAATGGCACATACATAATTTTGCACAAATAGTAACAAATCAGTTAATCCCCACACCCGCCCCATGCAGGGCCTAAACGGTGACAGCATCACCACCGCGGCTCTTTTCAAATAGTGGAACAGACACAAAAAGCTTTTGCCGGGCACTGCCAGGGGCCGCTGGCAAAGCGAGGATCCGGCATCCGCCTGGCGCCCGGCCCCGCGGCTGCCCGGCCCGCTGGCAAACACACCTTCTCTTGGGACCTGAAAGAAAGTGCAGCACTGGCTGAGAGAAAGCTATGGGGATTTTTACGCTGCTTTTCTTTAACTGCTCAACAACATGAATAAAAAGTTATCATGAGCAGGAGATTGCCATGCCACCTTAAAGCCACCACGGTTGGCTACAGCAGCATAAGCTGCTTTATCACCTGGGTAGTGGTGCATGATGGAAAGGACGGGCGGCTGAAGACCTGAGAGCAAAATTCAATCCATCAAAACAATGCAACAGCTTAAAACAGGTTTGCCTTAACCCATATATCCATCAGCCAGAGACTAGAAGCACATGTAGGAGTGTGTGCCACATGCTGGACCAAAGGAGCTCTACGAAGCTTTTTCTCTTGAGATCAACTTTGTAAAGTAAAAAAAAAAGCTTCAAAAGAACAAGAAGCCATCAACGCCACAGTCTGCTCTTTCTCTTAGGAAGATACAGACTTCTGCCAGTGCAGAGGGCGAGGGGAACGGGAGCACATTGTCCCTCCAAGACACGAGTCACTTCCCAGCCTGGACAGCCTTCTCTCCCATCCCACCCAGCCCCTCTTGGCCCGGCGGGGCAGATGCTGGGATCAGCCTCCAGCGTTTCCCAGCCAAGAGCATTGCAGGGGAGCTACTGCTGGTTCACTTGGCCTTCCAGGACTTCAGCTGGGAGTTAACATTCAATTAATTTGTCTCCTTGCAAACTCCATCTCTATCAGCCCCATATCCAGTGCCAGCCGCAGCCTGTACCCTCCCTGCGCCCCATGGCCATCACTGGGACCAGACCTCTTCTCACTTCTGGGCTGTTACTTACAGAGTAAGCTTAGCTTAACACAGGAGAAAGAGGTGCTTCCTAGCACCCAAAGGGGCTGCTGTGGGACACAGCTTGTGCTTGGGCTAGGGAGAGGCTTTATTTATCTATAGTGACCCTCACATAGTGAGCTCTGGGTTACAAATGAGCTTTTATGGTTTTATTGCACTAACTTGGTTTCCTATCAGCACTGATGGGAGAGGAGGGTTGAAAAAGGTTATCAGTGTTTTGTGTCTTGCAAACCTGGAAATATCAATTTCCTGCAGACATCAAGGCCCAGACTGAAAAAAAAGTTCACTTGAAAAAACTACACCATAGAGCCTGTATGCACAGTTTTTAGATATACACACAGTAACTGCTGGCACAGAGCAGCCACTGTCCAAAAGTCATAGTAACAGCCTACACAGATTATGCAACCATATTGTCATTCCTGTTTCTTGCCATACTTGTATGTGTTCTCTTTCACATATGTTTTTCCTCTTACTGCTCCTATGCGTCTACAACTCATGTCTATCTCCAAAAATCCCCTTATTTCAGTTCTGCACTTACGGCCTCAGTGGGCAAAACAGAACTTGTCACTATTACTACTAAAATAAGGCTGGTAACCCTGAGCTCACAAGCTGGCTCCCCACTCCCACGAGAGATATCATTGATGATGGTGAGACACCAAAATAAACAGAAAAGGCAACTCCATCAACAACCAGCAATTCCCTCGGAAACCCTAATGCTGCACATTCTGAAGATAAAATGCCTCTATTTCCATTTTGTCATCTCTTTCCCCAGCTTATTTGCACACTCCTTGTGTTCACGGCACTTCAGGTGATACCCAGGTGTAGAGTAAGATCAGGCAATAGGCTTGAAACTGTATCTGAAGCAGATAAAGTATTCATGTAAAAAAATCAAAAGAAAAGAAAGAAAAAAAAACCAAAGAGAGTCCTATTTTCCTTATGAGAATTCATGCACACACTGGACATAACCTGAGAAATAACAATTCAGTTATATCAACAACAATAATAATAATTCAGTGTTACTTATGACCATGCAGATGCACCAAAAGTCAGCACAGCAGCAACTCAAACTCTGTCCTCAGTCAAACCAAGACTGGAAGCCCCACCTGCCTTGCAAACCAGCCAGGGAGTCAGTGGTTTTCATCCAAGGAGTGGCACAACCAGCAATATCGCTGCAGGGTGGACACTTTGCAAGTCCAGCGTGTCCCCTTTGCTGGACATGCACCCGCTGTGATTTTTCCACCCTCAAACAGCAAAGGCTCATCATTCGCTACAGCAAGCCATGGAGACACACCAGGCTCATCCAGAGGAAATCTCAACAAGCCCTAACACAGACGTGCAGAGAGTAGCACTTACATAACGAGGAGGAGTTTTATCATGCCGTGAAAAAGCAAAACATTTCGCCTTTCATTACCAGTAATGTTCTGCTTTCTTTTGAAGCAGATTTCAGCCGAGGCCAATTCAGGAGTCCCTGCAAGAAGGCCGGTCCCACGCACCAGCACTCCAAGAGGGCTGGCCTAGCCGCAGGCTGCTGACCCCAGCCTCACTGTGGGGCTTCATCTCAGAGCACCACGCCGGCCACAGAAACTTGCAGTTGATCAGCTTTGTTTCTACTTCACGGTCCCGCAGGGAGAGCTGCGTTTTAATAAACATCATGATGGTTAGAAACAGACTTCTTCAAAGGGCTTTACAAACATAACTCTATCCGCGCATCACCAGGAGACTGTAAAAGCGGTGTTTGTACAGATGGGGGATGGCGGGCAGGAAGGTTAGGCGTGCTGCCTCCCCAGAGCGGGTCCGGCATTCAGGGCTCAGATCAGGCCTCCTTAGGGGACTCTTTATCTCACATCCACCTGCTCCCACCACACCATGAGGCTCCACTCCAGCAGCCCAGCCCAGGTCACTGTTTTATGTGACCATGTGCTGCCTGCGCTGTTGCATACGCTCTCCAAGCAGGTGGAAGCAGCTCCTAAAGCCCCCCTGCTCCCTGCATGGAAACATGGTTCCTTTATCTCACCCCCAGGCTGCAACACATTCCATGCAGGACAAGCATGGCAGAGAGACCCAGTAAAACCAAAACTCGCAGAGGTAGAAAGCAGCGTCCCGGAGCCCGGCAGCCAAAGCAAAGCTGTGGCTGGGCGGTGGAACCCGGGGCCCCACGCCGGGGCCGGGCACTCGCCCAGGCAAACTCCTCTAGCAAGAGGTGAATGCGCGCCGGGCACGGGCAGCCCGCAGCGCTAGGACACTTGCGCGGCCGCGAACCGCTAATACCTGCAACCAAAGGCGGGAGCGCTACGG
>NW_009704683.1:5043-6635 GCF_000703405.1 Apaloderma vittatum
CGAGCGCCAGTGACGGCATACGGAAGAGGGCAAAGCGGCTGTCCGAACCAGCACACCGCCCAGGGAGCTCACTGTTTCTCCTAAATCATTCTCCGAAGTCAATAACGAAGCTCACGCACTCACCTGGCACACAACTCGCATCCTGGGCAGCTTGTAACGCAGAGGTCTGATCCTCTTCTAACCCAGCTGCTGTGGGGTGTGCGAGTTTTTGCTCTGGGCTATCTTACATTCACACTATTAGACAGAGGAATCCAGAAAATCAAGCAATATAGAGAAAACATTACCCAAAAAAAAAGAACCAGTATCGCTGCCCATGTCTGCCAAATGCCTACTTAGGTAGGCAATGGCAATACAAGCAGCTCCCTTAAAAAGCCCCCAAAATGAAAATTTACAGAATGCTTCTTGCTGAAAGTTTAAGTTTCTGAGAAGAGAACTCTACCTGATTAACAATTTTTATATTTCCTATAGGAAATACTACTGAAAGTTCAAAAAGCCCAAACTACTACTGGAATAAAAGGAACCTAGCTGAAGCTCAGCATTGCATTTCAGCATTGCCCATGCCCTGGAATTCAGTCTTCCTAAAAATTTTCAGGATGTGAAGAGCCAATTACAATGGATTTAAACACTCTATTGTAAATTCTTCTGAGAAAAAATAACATACTTGTTTTTCTCATACCTGTTGCAGATGCTCTGGTATCCCCAGCTCCCTCTTACCTCCCATGAATCCATGGTCCACCAGCACAGAAGGATTACCCTGTATGATTCTAACCACTGGAAGAGGAAGGTGGGTGGAATAACGCTATAAACTACTTTTTAGAAGAAATATTTAACATTTAGGAAAGAAGTGGCCTTTAGTTGTTTATCTCATCTGTGCTCCCATCTCACAATTACTCTTGTTACTTCACGACACTTAAGCTCAAATTTATTTATTTGAAGACACAGTTATCAAAATAGTAATCTGTGAAATAACAACTGGAAATATAAATAATCATATTCACAGAACCTACGTAGAAACATTTCTCCATCCCTATGCCAACTCTCTTTTACCCAATCATGGATCTCTTCCTTCCCCGTAGCCGTACTTCATCCAGCTTTTTGATCACAGGACCAGATTTTTTGGACGTATCTGCATAGGTCTTTAACAAAGCTTTAAACACAGCTTCAGCATCTGGATGAGTACTAAGGAAGGCTTTTTCCAGAACATACAAATCAACTCCTTTATCCTCCGGAAGACCTGAAATAAAACTGAGTCCAAAGTCTATCAGCACCAAGTCCAGCTTCTCCACAGGTGGCCGCAGAAGTATGTTGGAAGTTGTAAGATCCCCATGTATGAGATCTTCATCGTGCATTCTTGCTAACAGCTCACCCATCTTCTCTCCTAAGGTAAGGAGGCTACTGGTGTCATTTCCACTCTGCTGTACAGAAGAAATATGAACCTGAACAGTAATAGAGTCTACAATATCTTCAAGATATATGGAGTTCGTGACATAATCCACAAAGTAGACCACTGGAGCTGGAATACCTATTTAAAAGAAGAAATTAAATGCTACTGGTTAGTTTGCAAGATTTTCTTACTGTATTTTAACCAATAA
>NW_009704684.1:0-245 GCF_000703405.1 Apaloderma vittatum
GCACGAGAGCTGAGGAAGCGGTTACGACACCGAGCCTGGCGGAGCTCGAGGAGCACCTGGGGGATGCTCTGAGCCGGACAGGTTAGTTTTCGGCAGCCAAAGAAGGACAGAACATCTCGAGTTGGAAGGGGCCCACGAGGATCATGGAGTCCAGCTCCCTGCTCCTCGCCGTGCGACAGACTGGGGGTCCTGGGGGGTCCCTTCCAGCTCGAGATGTTCTCCGGCTCCGTGATTCACCGCTTGTG
>NW_009704684.1:291-2008 GCF_000703405.1 Apaloderma vittatum
AGCCTCTCGGTGACGGGCGTTGGGGAACCTCCGCCCTGACTCACCCCGTTTCACAACGCCGCAAACCCCGACCGCATCCTTTTGTCTCCCGAGGTGCCCGTCGATCTCCATCGATGCCTCTCACGGGTTTGGTGGTGCCGTATCCCTGAAAATCTTCGTCAAAACCCAGGTGGCCAACAGAAGGCTCAAGGTATCGCCGTCCGCATCCACATTATGTGGGAACGGTGAAGTGGTGTTGACAGAAAAGCAACGGGCAGCTCAATAAATTGTCATTTTTTTGGCCACTGTGTAGAACTGTGGAACGTCTTGAGTTGGAAGGGACCCACCAGGACCATCGAGTCCAACTCCCAGGGCTACCAACTCCCCTCCCAGGGCAACCTCGGACTGAACCGGATGTCTGAGACCGTCGCTCTGAGGTCCTTGAGCTGGGAGCCGTGACCAAGGGGACCCCGTTCTCGTCACCCTCCCGGGGAAGAACGTTCTCCTGATGTCCCATCAAAGCAGAGAACGTTCAGGGACTGCAAACCCAGCTGAGAATGTCTGGGGAACACAAAAGGATGAGGGTCTGCCCAGCTCAGAGCAGTGCCCAAGGGGTGCGAGGGGGGCTGAGGAGGGGGAAAAGGTGCCCCCAGGGATTTGGCAATTCCCCCTTTTGCCGGGAAAAATGCTGTTTCTGCATAATTGAAGCTATTTCCAGTGTCTGCGGTGATGGTTTGGGCCCAAACGAGGCGGAGGGGAAACCCGCAAAAAGCAACCAAAACGCAGAAGTCCTGAAATAACACATCCTGGGGTTTCTGGAGCATCCAGGGCGTTCCCTGGGCATCCGTCCTCCGGCCCAGCGGGGCCCAGCGGGGCCCATCCGCATCGCGGGGGGACGGTGATGGTGATGATGATGGTGGTGATGATGATGGTGATGATGGTGATGGGGATGATGATGGTGGTGGTGGGGATGATGGTGGTGATGGGGATGATGGTGATGGTGATGGGGATGATGATGATGGTGATGATGGTGATGGGGATGATGGTGATGGTGGTGGTGGTGATGGTGGTGGTGGCGGTGATGATGATGATGGTGATGGGGATGATGATGATGGTGATGATGGTGGTGGTTGTGATGATGATGGTGATGATGGGGATGGGCATGATGATGGTGGTGGTGGTGATGATGATGGTGATGGGGATGATGGTGATGGTGATGGGGATGATGATGATGGTGATGATGGTGATGGGGATGATGGTGATGGTGATGGTGGTGGTGGTGATGATGATGGTGATGGTGATGATGATGATGATGGTGATTGGGATGATGATGATGGTGATGATGGGGATGATGATGATGGGGATGATGGGGATGGGCATGATGATGATGGTGATGGTGGTGATGATGATGGTGGTGATGATGATGATGGTGATAGGGATGAGGATGATGATGGTGGTGGTGAGGAGGATGATGAGGATGAGCTGGATCCCTCCTGGGATTCCGAAGTCGTTCCCCCAACATTTCTGCACCCGAGGGTGGGAAGCACAAATCACAGTCGAGACCTGGCAGAGAGGTGACGTCCCCGGCGACAGGGAGGCTGGATTAAATGATCTCTGAGGTCCCTCCCAGCCTCGGCCTTTCGATGATTCTACAAAACCCGCGGCTCCGGCGTTGGGTTCGGGGTCAAGCTTGACCATCACTCACCCAGTGCCACCCTGCCGGGGGGGGTGACACACG
>NW_009704685.1:0-583 GCF_000703405.1 Apaloderma vittatum
CCGGGCTGGGGGCTGCTGCGGGGAGGGGGTTTGTCCTGTAGGGCTCAGGCCTGCTCACCCTCCTCTTCTGCCTCCTTCCCAGTACACCGTGGAGGTTCCCGGCATCACCATCATGAGGCAGTCGAACCGTTTCTTCTTCTGTGGGCACAGCTCGGGGAAGGTAACGCCGGCCTTGGCCCACCCGGCAGCCCTGCTGATGCTCGGCTTCTCTCTGGGATGCCCTGGAGCTGGTGTCTGGCTTTTCCTCAGAGCTCCAGGGGCTCCCGAGGAGCCCCCACGGAGCACGCAGCACCCTCGTCGTGCCCCCTCAGGTCTCCCTGCGCGACCTGCGCACGTTTGTGGTGGAGCACGAATTCGACGCGTACTCGGGCAGCTTGTCCGACTTCGACGTCCACGGGAACCTGCTGGTGACCTGCGGCTTCTCCAGCCGGATGAACGGCCTCGCCTGCGACCGCTTCTTAAAGGTCTACGACCTGCGCATGATGCGCGCCACCACGCCGCTGCAGGTCCACATCGACCCCTTCTTCCTTCGCTTCATCCCCACCTACACCTCCCGCCTGGCCATCATCTCCCAGACAGGTGG
>NW_009704686.1:0-2670 GCF_000703405.1 Apaloderma vittatum
TGCACCTCTGGTGCTTTATACTGAATATAATGCACATGGAACGGAACACTGGTTTTGATCACCTGTCCTGTCCCGTTACTCCCCGGAGGTGCAGCCTTTTATTTCCTTGCAGCTCCCCAGTGTGGCACACGCGAACCAGCAGTGGCCTTGGACACCACAGGAGTCAGCATCAGCAAGAGCCTTTCTGCACCCCAGTCCCAGGCAGTAAATGCAAACATCAGGCGATACCACATCTAGCAGCAGACACTGGCTGCCAAACAGAAGACACTGTCTGCAAAAACACGCCGCTGACTTCAGAGAGTGCAGCCTATCAAAGGAGCTGAAAAGTAAAACTACTGAACAGAAGTGGTTCTGTTTAGCTCAAACCAGGACAACGCACAAGCTGGCTGGCTGAGATTTAAAAGTTTAATTAGTAACGTGCCAGGTTCCACTGTTAGATATTAAACAGCAGCTCTCCTGCACAAAAGGACAATGCGGCAGCAGGAGCGCCCGTCCTGCGGCTGGTCCTGCCCAGGCCTGTGAATGCGCGTGAAGGCAAAGCCCGAGTTTAGAGCCCTGCAGCAGCACCTGCTATCACTCATTACAGCTCTGTGGGGAAATAAAAAGGGAAGCGATTACACCACTAATGAAATGAGCTGTACGGCACGACTGCCCCAAAAGCAGTGCACCGTCCCAAACCCAGGCTGAGTTCTGCAGACAAGGGGGTCGGGGCCGAGTTCTGCTCTCTGACGGGCTGTCAATTGAAGGCAAGTCACGTAAGGTCAGACACCTTTTCTACACCGCATCCCTGTGCATTGGGGGGGGGAGGGGCATGTATGTACACTGAGGTGCACAGGTGAGCATTTGGTTAAAGTGGACTTGTGTGCAGAATCAGAAGGATGGTTTGTGCACCATTGCGCAAAGTTAAATAACTTCACAAAGGCATAATTAAATTTAAAGGTTCCTTAGCAGTTCCATGCACCATGTATGTGTGGACCAAAGCCATCAGAGATTTTCAGTTTCAGGGTAAGCACGCCTGAATGCAAATGTTGGTCCCCTTCATACTTGATAAAAAGCTGAAATGTACTTAAATAGAGTATTTTAGCTCTAGTTTTGGTTAATAACAGCAGGTGGCAGTGTGTACAAGACTAATTAAGATTTTTGGATGTCAGAGGTACTTAAAATTTGGAAATGCCACACAGCGCAGAAAATAACCACAGGGGAGCAGCAAAAACCCACGCACTGTTACTGTCCTGGACGGGCAGCTTATATGGACTTCCCATGTTTGGGATGCAAAAGCTAGGGAAACATTTGAAGAATATCTGCCAGAAGTTTCCATTTAATGACTGTGCAGTAAGTCAGCCTCACACAGCTGAAATCTCTCACTCTTCAGTAAGAAAGGGAGAAGATACTGGGTTGATCTATTTCCATTCCTTTGGCCACCTCTTATTCTGGCTGCTTATACAGTTGGGAGTGAGATGACACAACTTCACACTGAATATATACAAACTCTGATACTTATAATACAATAAGTCAGGACACCAGTAAGTGTTGGTGTTGAGTCTCACAGCTGCATTATCAGTCATTGGTGTGGTTGTTTAGAAATAAAACACACAGAAAGGGAAGGAAATCGTGTCATCAGAGAGGTCCTTGTCAATCTCTACTGAAGAAAAGCTCAGAGAACTTTGTGGTAAAATTGTGGTAGAAAGGCCTATAGATGTCGGTCTGTGGAGAAATTGTCTCCCAGTGAATGATTTGTACATGTAATTTAGAATAATTTCTCTTATGTGAATGAATCAGAAATTATCAATTATCTCAGGTACCTTGGTCAAAGGTAGTTACAGTAACACACTGAGGAGTCTCTGTCTTTTCTCCTTACTGCTAAGAATGTGGTGGGAGACTGCTCAGAAACTGAAATAATAACGTGGGTAAGAGGTCAGGCCCTGGAAAGGCGAGGAGGAGCACATTCTCATGGATGAAGGCTCTTCTGGCATGGGCTGGAGTGTCTGAGGTGGGGTTTGTACCTAGGCCACATAGAAAACATGCTGAATTTATACTGTGTCAGAAACACTCTGGTTTGGTTTTGTTCTTAAGAAGACAAGATGTTTCATTCTTCAGAGGATTCATAATGTGCTACCAGTTTTGGACAAAGATTTTAAAGCAGTTGTGGGCTGCTTTAAGGCAAGCAGTGCTCTGCTACCATTTAAGGACTATTTTATTTCAACCCACAAGATCGATTGTAACTAGTGCAGCCACAGGTGAAGACCCACAGTAATTCTGTGTACAAGTATCAAAATGGGTGAACAAGTAAAACATTCAGGGGCTTATTCCAATGCCAAAGATATTGTGTGATTACAAATTAGGCCTCAGATCACCCAAAGTGGTAGAATCTGGCAGAAAACAGCAGATAGCTGGCGTATCACTACTTGACTGCAGAGTGGTGTGAAAGTCATTAGCATTTTTGGTTTTTACACATAAGCGTATTTGTAATATAAATTTTCATATGAAGTTGCAATAGATCAGTGTTAAATAGTATTAATTCTAGGATGGTAAATGCTTGGTTCTCCCCTTTATTACTTAGAAGAAAACCAGCAGCAAGTACAGAAATTTAACTGTTAACCGATAACAGTTGAAGCCCCGGGGAGGGCGCCGCGCCGGATTCGCTGCCAGGCAACGCCTGTGGGTTTGTTT
>NW_009704687.1:0-1092 GCF_000703405.1 Apaloderma vittatum
CTCCCGATGCCGGGGATCCGCGCGCGGCGCAGCATGCCGCCTCCGCAGCACCCGAACCCGCCGGCCCTCAGACGAGTCACAGCTCTGCGGCACGCTAGTTACAAAACTCCAAAACCTCGGAGAAGGGGCGGCCATCCCTCTTTTGCTACTGAAGTCTCCTCCTCATCCCTTTACTAAAAGGAGCCCCTCAACAGCAGTTTAGCTGCAACCAGTGAGGGTCGTAAGGGAGGGAGCAGAGGGACGGGGGAGCAGAGTCTGGCTGGCCAGAGAACGTCGCTTCCCGGCCCGGCAGCCACGGGGTAACAGAATGCAAGAAGGAATCGAAGATCAGAACCTGCACTCTGCAGTCTCGCCCACTGACAACTTTAGTTCTTTACAGTATTAAGATATAAACATAAAGGGCTTTAACAAGCTTTCCTTCTTTACTATCTCAATGGAGACATCAAGACAGTCGGCAGAGATTGGAGACAACTGGTTAGTGCCAGTGGGAAGCTGCTCTACATCTACAGCACCATCACTTGTTCTTAAAGTAGCTGAACAAAATGCTAAACAAACCGTTTATTCATTGTAAAATTAAGAATGTTGTTTCAAGACATCTTAAAACATGCATGCAGTATCAAAAGTATGAAGCTTTCTAAGCCAGGGCATTAGAAATATTTGTTGAAAATCAAACAATTCCCAGCCTATACGACAGAAGTCTGTAAAGTAAGGGTATCAGCGGGCAGCAGCGGGAGCGCTCTGCCCAAATCCCGTCTCACATGTGACGCTGGGGACAGGACCCGCGTGCCCCCCCCACTGGGGGAGCAGCCCCCGCTGGCACGAGGCACAGCCGGGAGAGAGTGCCCAGAACTTCACGCTCCTGAAGGACGCGTTTAACCTCGGTCACCCGCCACGCACACAGCACAGCATTGCGCTTCGGGGGCTGCTCGTTGGGTTTTTTTAAAAAAAAAAGGGAAAACTTCCCTTGGTCCGTTCCAACCCCTAACGTTCCATGATTCTCCAAAAAATGGAGTCAAAAATGTCTCACCCAGGAGGAATCTTCTAACACCAGCGCTCGGAGAGCTGGGCGCCCCTGCACGCACCGACCGGCTC
>NW_009704688.1:0-246 GCF_000703405.1 Apaloderma vittatum
AGCACTGCAGGGAAGAGACCGGGGTGAGGGGGCTGCAGGAGGTGACTGTGCTCCATCTCCCCAATCGAGGCACTGGGCCAGGCTGCCAGAAGGGTCACCAGCCCCAGGGGATGCATGGGGTGAGTATCCTTCCCCTCTGCTCTGCCCTGGGGAGGCCACATCTGAAATCTTGTGTCCAGTTCTGGGCCCCTCAGCTCCAGAGGGACAGTGAACTGCTGGAGAGAGCCCAGCGCCGCCCCAGGGGTG
>NW_009704688.1:670-965 GCF_000703405.1 Apaloderma vittatum
GGGCCAATTCCCCCCTCCACCCCCAGCCACTCACTGGCTCGTTCCTCCTCGCCCTTCTTGTTCGCCGTGAGAATCCCTGCCTCCACCTCCTCCTGCTCCAGCAGGTCGGCGTAGCCCAGCTCCTGTGGTGGGCGGAGAAGGGGGCTGATGGTTTTGCACCACATCCCGCTCCCGCTGACGGAGCGACCACGCTCAGACCCCTCGCAGAATCCGCAAACTGACCCCCCCACTGCCTCCCGGGGTCTGCGGCAGCCCAGAGGCGCCACCCCTGCCTGGCTCCCCAAGTCCCTACCAG
>NW_009704689.1:0-569 GCF_000703405.1 Apaloderma vittatum
GCCTAGGCCGTTCTATGATTCTATGATTCTGCTATGTCTATTTCAAATCATACAAGTCCAAAGTGCAATTGTTAAAGAACCTAAATGTCATATTTTTGTTTTCATTTCAGAGTCTTCCATTTACGAGATCATAGAATATCTCAAGTTGGAAGGGACTCATATGGGTCATTGAGTCCAACTCCCTGCTCCTCACAGGTCTACCTAAAACTAAACCATATGCCTAAGAACATCATCCAGGTGATCCTTGAACTCTAACAAACAGATTTGGTGCCACTGACCACTTCGACGGCGAGCTTGTTCCAGTGCCTGACCACCCTGCCAGTGAAGAACCTTTTCCTTATGTCCAAGCTGAATTTCCCCTGCTGCAGCTTCATTCCATTTCCTCATGTCCTACCCCTGGCTGTCAGAGAGAGGAGATCAGCACCCTTACCCAGGAGAAGAATCTCGCGCTTGCTCTTGTTAAATTTCATGCAGCTGGTGATTGCCAAGCTCTCTATCCAAATCTCTCTGTAAAGCCTCTCTACTCTCAAGGGAGTCGACAGCTCCTCCTAGTTTAGTATCATTGGCAA
>NW_009704690.1:0-1762 GCF_000703405.1 Apaloderma vittatum
GGAGGCCGCGGCCTTGGAGCCCGGGCTGGGTCGCAGAGATCTCTGCTGTAATGTGGAAAAACAGGCGTCTGCTTTATAAGGCGCTTTTATATGAGGGTACAAGAAAAATCAAATTAAATAAATAAACAAATAAAGCTGTAGGGTTTTTTCCACGTGTTGAATTTATACCTGCAGATGCACGGGTGGGCTGTGCCTGGCACTGGTTTCACATAAGAGCGCTCAAAACAGTCAAAAGTTTTGAAGGAAAGCTCATCAAGCATAAGAAGGAATAGTGCTTATATCTAACAGCCTTTTCTCTCATTCAGTAGTGATTTTGAACTCAATGCAGTTCCACTAAGGAGTGTTAAAAAGGCACATTTATCGCCACTCCTTGAAGTGGCTACTTAGACAGATTAACGTCAGGTTGCTGTGTGGTGAAGTGACAAGCCTCATTTTTTGTTTCCTCAGTATTACTTTTATTGTTAAACTGTGCTGTACCCTCACTACACCTTTGTTACTTTCATGTTAAGCTACGAGTCAGGCACATCAGGAGAATTTCTTGTGACCAGTGAACACTTGTCCTGGAGGGTTATTAAACTTTGATGATAACCTGTTTAAGGAGCTAAAAAAGGACATATTACTGCTGATGGCCAAAATCGTTTGATACCTCAGGTATTGCTCATGTCTATCTGAGAAAGGTTGACGCGGGCATGAAAGGAAAGGTCTTGCCCAGTCAGAAGAGACCAAAAAAGCCTGGGTTTGTGTGAGCAAGGTCTAATTTGATATCTGAGCCACAAAAGAAGCATTCAACACTGTGAAAGAACTGAAGCAGGGAACTATTTGTTTAGCCCCATATTGCTACTGTGGCATTTAAATTGCCAAAGGAGTGAATCTTCATGCCTTCAGCTCACCAACATCCTCAAAGAGTAAAACTAAAGTTTACTGGGGTTTGGGCTCAGGCTGCCCTGCTAGAGGTTTTCTACCCAAATTGTGGAGGTGCTAGCAACACATAGCCCTCATCTAGGACTCAAACCCAGCTGCTGGGAATCTAAAAAGGGAGCACAAGCAGAAGAATGATGCTTACCTCGATATGGCTCCGAGGGTCAGCAGGGCACAACATGCTTTGCTGCTACGTGCTACAGACAGCTACACTTCAGCAACAGGGTTCTGCAATGAGGGAAGTGCTCACTTGATATAAAGTGTTTTGGAAGACTGCTAGCATAAAAGTCTGCAATTGTAAAAACTACCAGCTCTCAAATTAGCTAGCATAGCAGGGCAGCTGCACTCTGTGGCAGAATTACACAAAACTTCCTACATTTAATCCTGCATTTCCAGCTTCTTGAAGCTCCGCTCTCCTGTGCAAGGCACAAGAGGTCCCCAGAAGGTCTCCCTAGCATTTTCCCTAAGTTCCTGAAAAAGACGCTGTTCCAGGGGACATGACTAACATATCCTTACATCCCAGCAATACTTGGTTGCCAGAAAAGCTTCTCGAGTTAGTGGTTGGCATAGCTTACAGCAGCCTTTAACCTGCTATAACATGCTCTGAAGTGAGGACAGCTGCAGGCAACACTTGCTTCTTTTGAACTATGCTCCAGTCCGATGCACACATGCTGCCCTTCAGCAAATTAGCACAATTACAGGCAGAGGAGGGAGGGCCTTGTCTGTAAGCTACAGCCTCCAGTTGTGAAGCCTTCTCACTTCCTCGTGAACGGCACTGGCGAAGGCCTGCCGAGTTGGCTTCACCCGGGTATGCGAGCAAGATTCAGCAGGCCTTGTTCACAGA
>NW_009704690.1:1793-13506 GCF_000703405.1 Apaloderma vittatum
CCAAGCCCTTCAGAAGCACATTCCTGAGCCCACTCCTCCCCTTTAGGGCATATTATAGCAGCCGCTCCCAGGTTTCCCCCTCACCTTAGTTACCTTTTTTTAGAGATCAGCTCTGTGTGTGTGTGCATACATGCTAATGTAAGGAAGGGCTGTCAGTGTAGTGTTGCAGCCCAGTCTCTCCTAATATGATCCTGGCTTCAGGCTGTGGCTTTTTTTTCCAGCACTGAAAATGCACCACATGTGGTTATTAGGCAAGGGCAAGAATTTGCTTTTTTCTTCCATGCAAAACAAGGAAATGCATTCTGCCTTGCCACAGCTGCCGCAACCACAACTGCACCGCTGAACTGGCTGCGCTTGCTGGCCTACAACAACGCAGCCAGAGCAAACTCAGGAGTCACTCTGCCCCTTACCTTGTTGCCGTTCCTCCACCAAAGTCCTCCAGACACCATTCCCATGGTGGGGACTGCAGAGTATCTCTCTCCTTCTCTCTGTCTCAACAGATAGAGGAACCTGTGGTAAGTGAGCAGCAGCCAAGTGGAGAGCGCTAGAAATGAGGGCTAGTGCAATCCCACAATAGTGATCACAGCTCTGCAGCCAAGCAATGGAAGACAAGTATTGAACAGGATAGTGTAACAAGACAATCTAAGGAAACGCCTCGTCAGAAGTCTGCTCATAGGCTGAAGATAATGGTCCTTGCCATGCAGTCCTTCTAAAGCCCCACTGGGTTTTGGCTACAGTAAGAAGTTATTAGCTCGTGGCATGATTCAGAAATACCATCTGGAGTACTGCACCGAGTTCTGGAGCCCATAGGACAAAAAAGACATGGATCCACCGGAGCAGGTCCAGAGGAGGGCCACAAAGATCATTAGAGGGCTGGAGCACCTCTGCTATGAGGACAGGCTGAGGGAACTGGGGTTATTCAGCTTAGAGAAGAGAAGGCTCTGGGGTGACCTAGTAGTGGCTTTCCAACACATGAAGGGGGCCTACAGGAGAGCTGCAGAAGAGCTTTTTACAAGAGCCTGTAATGATAGGACAAGAGGCAATGGCCTGAAACTGGAAGAGGGTACATTTAGATTAGATATCAGGAAGAAATTCTTCACCATGAGAGTGGTGAAGCACTGGAACAGGTTGCCCAAGGAAGTTGTGGATGCCCCATGCCTGAAGTGTTCAAGGCCAGGTTGGATGGGGCTGTGAGCAACCCAGACTTGTGGGAGAGAGGTGTCCCTGCCCACAGCCGGGGGATTGGAACTAGGTGATCTTTGAGGTCCCTTCCAGCCTTGACCATTCTATTATTCTGTGATCTGTCCATGTGACTCAGAGCCTGGAAAGGTGTTTGGAACCTATGAAGATAACCTGAAGAGGTCTAACCCTTGAAAAACGGTTTGAGACCTTGGATTGATCTTGTCTCTAGATCTGAGTGAATTTTTTGGCAGATGTAGAATTTCTTGGATGAAGGTTAAACAGAGTGGCTGAACATACTTTGCCGCTGGCTTCCTTGTTGTTGGTTGGTTTGGTTTTGTGTGGTGTTGTGTGTGTTTTTTTAAATGCTCCTGTGGCAGTTCTTTATATCTTTGCGTGTTTCAAAAGGATTGTAAAGAAGTGGAAATGCTAACGGGTGTTTTGGCTCATTCTGCCCTGTGGAGGATTTCAGTGCCAAAGCGCTAGTTGCCTAGGAAACTGCTGTAGGATTGAATGTGGATAGATGTGTTGTCAACAGCAAAGGAGTAGAGTGGCTTTTCAAGAGGTGGGGAAGGATGTGAAATGCACTGAAAATATGAATGCCTGTAATGTGATTTCTAGGGAAGATGGTGGCCCTGTCTTTCTGACTGGCATATTGTAGGCCTCTCAACAGCTGCACAGAGGGGCCACAGCTGGTGTGCGCAGCCGTGCCTCGGCACCTGAGCTTGAATACCCATGTGTTTGTAAGCTGGGTGAATATTTGTCTAAATGTCAAGCCATGACTGTCTGCAAAGAATAGTACTAATAGTTAAGTGTTTTGCCCATTTTATTACAACAGAGTTATGATGATCCAAGGAAATTACAGCCTTTCTAGAGATTTGAACTGCAGCACTGCATGGTCATTTGCAATTAAAAAAAAAACCAAACAAAAAAAACCAACAAGCAACAGAGACCGATGAAACATGTTTAATGAGTGAGATATGTCTAAAGGCTTATGCAATGAAGAAAAATGTGATTGCAGAGCTTTTCCTGGAAATGAACAATAATGGACCTTTTCTAATGCAGCAGCAAAACATGAGAAAGCAAATAAATGTTTCAGTCCGGGGGAGTTATGCTCCTGTCTCTCAGTTGTGCCACAATGGCTAAATCTGCAAGTGGATACTCATCCCAGGTGAGTGAATACTTAGAGTGGTCTATGGCTGAAATAAAAATGAGCAAAGCAGTGGGGTTTTACTTGGTTAGAACAGATTTCCAGCAATTCCTTCTACTCCCTCCCCCAGCCTGAAAGACATGCAGGATTAACATTTGGTCTTACATTGAGCACCAATTTCTTTGTATTTCGCCTACAAAATGCACTTCAAATGGCAAATGCAAACTCTTAGTAGTTTATTCATGTTATGACAGGTGTCACCAGTTGGCACAGCTACACGTAATCTTCAAAGGTTTGGGTTTTTTCCCTCCCCCCAAGCAGGTGAGCAAGTTTCCAGCCTTGAAAAGACAGGTTGTGCTGCTTGTTTTGGGTTAGGCAAGTGCACCAGGTGAGAAGGCTGAGGTAGAGTACTGCCTTCTTTATTCCTCTGGCTAAAGCTCTGAAGCAGGACCTGCTTCCAGAGCTGCTTCTGAGGCTGGCTGTTTGCTGTTCACCGCTGGAGTGCTCACATCCCCTGCATTTCTTCTCCCAGGGGTCTAAAATAAATGCCCAAGTCTCTAGTCCTAACCTCTGGCCTGATCGTGGGGCTGTACAGGCTTCCTGCAAGGAGAAGACATGCATCTTGTTTTTCTTTCCAGCTGAGCACTGCCCAGGGACTATGTTCAGGGCAGAATTGATTCCTCAGAGCTGAGGCTCCCACCAGCCATAGGTGTTGAGCTGGCACATCTACACGACTGAGACAAACCACCCTCTGGACACATCTGGACAGCTGCCGCTGCTGCCCTGGAGAGATAGCCAGCAGAGTCGTAAAGAAGCTGTGATATCTCTTCTCTCTTATCCACTGTTTGTACGGATACAGACACCCCCGATCGCTATTCCTTCAACGAGGTCTTTAACAAAATTTACATTGGAGATCAGCCAAAACCTATAAAACTACAGGCTGCCTGTGGCTGCGATACAGCCTGTTGCATCCAAATTTTCTCTCTGGCCTCTGTCTTTGGAGAGGGGCTCAAGTGACATCCAGGGCCGGACTCCTTTCCTCCCTGGTCAAGCCTGCATGCACCGGCAGATGTGCACACAAACCCAAGCAGACTCCTCTATTTCAGGCCCATCTGTAACCTGCATAATGAATAATGTACAGTGAATTTGTGGTCTACATGTTTATTAAGTGACTCAGTATTTCCAGTGGAGATTTTGTGCTCATGTTTTACTCACATCTCAAAACCCACTCACTCTTTTATTATCCCCAGAAGCGGTAGGCGATAATAAATTATACAACTGCAGATGATGGTAACTATATCAACAAACAAATTGTATCAATTTTCAGTGTGAGTTTAAAGCTCCTTTTACTGGTGGTGCGAACTCTGAAAAAGGAATTTGGGAATGCTGCTGCTGTTATTAAATGTTCTTACTGGGCTATAATCCAAGCCTTCCACAATGCGTCTAAATAAGTTTTTTGCCTGCTGTGTACCGCTGCTTTTACATACAGGATTAGGCATTTACATACGTAAGAGCAGAGAGAGAAATGTAACTTACACAATAGTGACAGCTCCCATTTGTTACTGCGTGAAAGGGCTGAAAGATAAAAGGCGCCTAGGTGGTGGAATCCAGAGCTAATCCCCCTCCACTGCATTTGCAGGAACACATTCATACCCTCCTAAAAACAAAAGCGTGTAGCAAGATGTCAGTCAATCAACAGCACAGCTACATCCTGTGTATGGAAACGAGCTCACGCGCTCTCTGAATTACTCTGAATCCTGTTGTAATCTTAATAAATTACCCAATTAATAATTTGTATGGCTGTGGAAAGATGTGAGCTTATGCTGCAGCAGCCATTTTGAAACAACCCACACACTCATGGCCAGGGGTTGATTTTCTGGGGAAGCAGGTGTAGCAGTATTTGGAAAGTTACATTGTCCTTTCCGAGAGGAGCAGCGGCTGTTCACAGAGAAGTTCGTGCGATAAAGGTACACATCAGTCACAAGACAGAACACTCAGGCAAATGTATTTACCATGCCACATGCTGTGTTCGTGTTTTAATTGCAAATTTTTGATTTCTAGCTGTTCATCCTTGGTGGCTACGTGGGAAAATGGGCCTGGAGCTCTGTCACTTAGCTGGGTGACCCTCACCACCTCAGTGCTGGATGGGGCACACAGGTGAGGGAATAAACATGACTGAAGCTTTCAGTGAGAGGAGACCATCCCGCAGGCCGGCTCATGGTCAGATTTTACTCTGGGTTTCCCTGCATAGTGATCCTAATCCCTCTGGGTCTGGGACAGGCTGAAGCGATGCAGAGCTGACTAAGCTGCTGCGTGACTAAGCCTCCTGGACCTCACCAGACTCAATAACTAATACTTTGAACTGAGCTGCTGATCACCGTCCTGACATGCCAGCCAGGTTTTGCACGTTTCGTTACCCTTAAATACAGTTAGGGCTGTTGTGAGCCTTTTCTATCTGCTCCTTTTGTTGTTCCTTGTTCCCAGGTGCTGGGGAGGTTTCAGCCCAGAAAATGCTTGGAAAAGGGCCCTCACAGGGACTGAGCTCAACTCCCTCCCTTGTAATTGTGATTGGGACCTGGCAGGAGAAGCATATATTTGCAATTAAGGTTGGTTGTTAAGGTGTTATTGGAGCTGGACACCATTAACTTTTACACCGACAGCCTGAGTCAAGACCTTTGAGCATTTCCTCCTTCAACATCACCAATCTTTGCATGAATAAGTAAGACCAATTACAGACATAAGCTGGTTCTTGTTACTCAGATGTCTCTTATCCACTGTCTTTATATTCATCAGTATCTTTTCTGAACCAGAAAGCAGCCACTAGAAAGCCAGCAGTCAGTCAGGACATAGGAATTGTTGCTGTTGGGCTTTTATAAGTATTTATCTGTGCTACACAAATTGCCAATTAAACTGGAAAGTTAAAATGAAGAAAAAAGTCAGGGAGTGTCATTAACAGCCTCAGACCTTAAGAATCTATTCTCCAAATAAACACAGTATGCCTGGACATCCAAGCACATTCCGAATGGCTCCCATTTTAGCCTCTCCTGACTGTTTGGCCATTTTTAATTTGAATAGCTAGTTATTTACTTGAAGAGGCTGCAATCATCTATTTTGTTGTGAGCTGAGTCTCAGTCTTCCCTTCGGTAAGGCGCGCGCAAACTTCTACCTAGGCAAAGCGAAGCACTTTATTTTGAGGGAAGAGATAGATGATATTAGATTTTGCCCCCCATGCTGGCAGTACCCAGTAACTGCTACCCCAGCTGATCCTCCCACCTTAGACCAGTTCCGTGCTCCCTTTACTTCCCAAAGGCTTTAAGGTGAGGAGCAGAGCTCACATTACTGCCCATCTCCCTCTCCAGCAAGAACAGCCTTTCAGAGGAGATTGCTTTGTGCCTAATTTAAATTATTTTGGACTGAGGAGGTGGGGGTATTTATAGCCAGGCCTGGAGTAATTTTGCTTGTTTTCCTTGTGTCTGGTTCACGTGTGGTGAGAAACTCCAGAAGTTAACATTTAAGTAAATTACTGTACAGCATATGAATAAACATAAGAATGATCAACAGGAATAATGTAGCGTGTTTGTCTTAATTTTGTATCAACATCTCCACTAGGAATGTAATATGCCAACAAGTGGTACTGTTACTGAGATAATTTTAAATAATCTTTTTTATGGCCACCACTGGGTTTTTGGGTATGCCCTTTACACCACATCCTTTTTCCGGACAGACTCCCCATTTGCTGTGTCCCTTCATGGCTTCTAGAAGCAAGAGAAGCACCAGAGACATGGAAAGTTACTCTTCCTTATTACAATAATGATATGTAAATGTATGCTACATCCTCAGCCTCTTCTGTAAATAGAGCCAGGCGTGTTATCTTTACATTCCAGAGCTGCTGTTATTAAAACATCTCAAACAAGTGTATGCTTAGTAGTTAGCTTGCAAAGAAATGGCCTTGTTCGTCTGCTTTTGGATGGGAAAAGAACAGGCTGATGTTAAGCACATGGGAGCCTGGGCAAGACCACAACACCTAAACCAGCTGACAAAGTGAGAGGGCATCTTCGGGAGTACACCCTTACTAGTACAGGAAAAATGATAGCTTCTTCATCTGGGTTCACTAACCTGATTTCAAAGAGCTGTGGATAGCAGGTTGTCCAGTTTTAACTTGGGTCAGCAGCTCAAGTTCAAACGTTGTTGTGAGCCTGATGCTTTAACCTGGGCGAGCACGCTGGGCGCTCGAGGAGGAGGGGGCAGGGCAAGTTCTACGGGTGAGAAACACAGCGAGAGGCTCCCGTTGGGGTGTCAGAAAACGAGAAGGAACGCGGGGCTTTTCCAGCCTGATTTGCGGCTGCACTGCCCACTCTGCTGGGATGCACTGGGAGCAGAAGCCAAGCGTCCCCTCGGCCAGGCAGCAGGCAGAGGCTGGCTCTGCATGGTCACACTCCTGGTTTGAAACACATCTGCAGCAGAACATAGTTTCTTTGTCAGCTTTAAGCTAGGAATATGGAATTTAAATGATTCAGGTGTGGGGCTGAGAAATCAGTCTTTCTTTGTAGTGAAATTTAGGGTATTAATTTGACTACATTTTAGTTAAATGACAGCTGTTTAGTAGTCAAGTAATTCTATTTATCAATCTGTGGAAGAGCCTTGCCTGCTCTCCTACAAAAGCACTTGATCCCTTTTAAAATAAAAAGGTTAAAAATTATAATAAGCTGCAAAATCTAGAGTGAATACATGCTGTACTACCAGCAAGGACTAAACATGTGTGGTGGGTTGGCCTTGGCTGGATGCCAAGGTCTCACCAAAGCCTTCCTCAACTGGACAGGGGAGAGAAAAAAAGGACAGAGAGACATTGCTCAGCAATTACTGTCAAGAGCAAAATGGACTCAACTTAGGGAAAAATTAATTTAGTTTCTCATAGATCAAATTTTAGTAGGATAATGAGAAGTAAAAAGTAAACCTGAAAAGATCTTCTCCCCACCCCTCTCTTCTTCCCTTAATTTTGCTCCCAAATTCTCTCTCCCTCCTCCTCTCCAGCAGTGCAGGGTGACAGGGAATGGGAGTTGTGGTCAGTTCATCATATGCTGTTTCTGCTGCTCCTTCCTCCTCAGGGCAAGGATTCCCCACTCCTGCTCTTCCCCTGCTCCCATGTGGGGTCCCTCCTGTGGGAGACAGTCCCCCATGAACTTCTCCAATGTGGGTGCTTCCCACAGGCTGCAGTTCTTCACAAACTGCTCCAGCGCAGGACCCTTCCATGGGCTACAGTCCTTCACGAACGGACTGCTCAAGGGCATGGAGTTGCAAGTCCCACCAACAAACCTGCGCCAGCGTGGGCTCCTGTCTCCATAGGTCCACAGGTCCTGCCAGGAGGCTGCTCCAGCATGGGCTTCCCACAGGGTCACAGCTGGTGCATCCACCCACACCGGCATGGGGTCCTTCGTGGACTGCAGGTGGACATCTGCTCCAGCAATAACCTCCGGGGGAACAATCTGCCTCATTACGTTCTTCTCCATGGTCTGCAGGGGAATCTCTGCTCCAGGCCCTGCAACACCTCCTTCCCCAACTTCTTCACTGACCTTAGTGTCTGCAGGGTTGTTGCTCTCAAATATTCTCACTCCTCTCTCCAGCTGCTGTTGCTCTTGTGCAGCAACTTTTCCCCCTTCTTCAATATGTTATCCCAGAGGTGCTACCACCATTGCTGATGGGCTCAGCCTTGGCCAACAGTGGGTTTGTCTTGGAGCCGTCTGGCATTGGCTCTGTTGGACATGGGGGAAGCTTCTGGCAGCTTTTCACAAAAGCCACCCCTGTAGCCCCCCCACTACCACAGTCTGGGCACACAAACTCAGTACACCGTGCCACAACAATACAATTTTGTCTTAACATATCAAGGTCAAAATCCAAAGATGAGCTCCACCACGATACAACTTTTACTAATAAAGCTTCCACTTCCTTCTCGACGAGTATGAATGTCTGTTACTGGGACTGTGAGTACGTGCCTTTTCTCAAGCCAACACTGTTTGTAAACTTTCCTTTAAAAAATTACTTAAAGCAGGACTTAATCTCTTGTTAACTTGAATTGACAGATTCTTGGTTCAAATCGCTTCTTCTCTACCACATTGGTTTCTCTAACTGATTTTTCTCTTCAGCAGCTTACATTTCAGTGAAATGTTTTCTGACCTCTTTGCCATGTTTTGCATATAGCCCTGCCTAATGTGCACTTCAGCCTGTAAGCAAATCATATTTGTTTTCCCCTGTATCTATCCATCCTCTGGAAAATCTGGTTTTACAGCCAAGCTTTTACAGACTTAGGTACTCTATTTCATTGTAATGTTGCTGTACTAGTGCCAAGATGCATCAATTGCCTGAAAATATTGGTGTCTGAAGGGTTTGACTTTCTCTCTTTGCTCTAATTAAATACTGTGCAGATGGAGTTAAGGATTTATTTAGAAAAATTATTGAATTGTTTTCTTCATCTTTCTCACTATTTTTTTCTCATTGTGAAATTTTTTTGCCTGTTTTGGTTTCCTATTTTTGTTAGGCTACTTGTGGGCCACAAAAAACGTTACACAATCATGGGTCATCCACTCAAGAACATTAGATAAAAGTTTCTGTGAAGGCAGCAGCTATAGAGCTGCTATCTGTTTAAAATCTTTTTTGAAGTCTGTGGTAACAGATTTCAAACTAGTCTGGAATTAAAAAAAATAATTAAGAATATTTTTGTGGATTTTTTTTCTTCTTTAAATGGATAACTTTGAACTTCAAAGAGGATCATTTAATCAAGTATTTTGATGAAGAATTTCTTGTTCTCTGAGTAGCAGGACTGTGCATGTCCTAGGATGTGCTAAGAGGTGGATTGTAGTACAGGACTGGGGCTTGTAAGGTTTCTGCTGCAAGAACCAGTAGCTCTGGTCATAAATGACAGTAATCTCAGGAAACTACCCAGGAAAAGGATTTTCTGTGGCTCTGATCCTGCCACTGAATGGAAAGGGAACATTTATTTAATGACCAAACTGGCTTTTGTCCTCAAATGTGCCATTTTGTCTTCATAAATTTAGGGAAGAATCCAGAGAATGTGGCCAAGGGCAACCACTGCATCTTGAGGAACTGGAAATGAAATACAGGAAGAAAATTGAATGAAGTTTCTTTAAAGGAGTTTACCCTACTGTATCCAGTGCCTTGTGAGTAAGCACGTATTACAACTACGCTGGTCATCCCTCAGCAGATAACTGCCCTGGGGCATTGAAAGTCAAGAAAAGTTAAGGCTGAGTACCCTTTCCAACACTGGTCAGTGCTAACCAGCTGCAGCTGACACTGTTAAGGGGCAGGGTGCCTCCACAGAGCGCTGCCCTCATTGCTACTCCACCTGCACTCCCTCAGACCTTTGAGGGGATTTTCCTACCTCTGCAATCCCCTTCCCAAAGGGATAGTGTGCTTCCCTTCTCTCTCCTCCCTGCTGTGGCCATACAGCTGGCACTGGGTAGGGATGAGTGAACGGAGGCTCCTGCAAGCATGGGTCACTAACGTATTCAGCAAATGTCATCACTGGGGTCAAATGCAGCCAAGAATCCCTGACACAAAAGGCAGACATCTGTGACTAGATCTGCAGTCCTGTGAAACTGGCCTAAATTTCACTGAGGACCTGAAAGAATCATCAAACATGGAGGAAGACACATTCACACATTGACATGGGAGATATGGATGAAGAGTCATCCAGACAAGAGTACAAACAGGTACTGGTCCACTTAGCTGACCCTTGTAGCCCTCTGAGTCAGTAAAAGCAATGCAAAAGAGAAGCATGTGGAATAGTGCTGGTATCTATTTTAATGAATGACCTTAACGGGGGTGAAAAATAGAGATGGCTTTTACCCAGTATTATGACTGGACCCTCCTGAGTGTCCTAGAAGATCGATGACTGTTTCTCTACAAAGAAATCAATTTAAAACTCAGTTTCAAGCTCTGCTAGATTTGGGATGGTTTGTCTCTATGGTTTGATGCTGTTCAGGTTCATCTCTATTAAAAAAAAAATATTCTGGAATTATTTTCCCATACTTGGACAGCTATATGGGCTGATGTTTCCAGACTCTCTCCCCAGAGCAAATTCTCTGAATTCATAGAGCTCGGGTGACCTTTCCAGTTCACAGCAGTGACTACGATTCCCAGCATTTGTGCAAGTTTTGTAATTAGATATACATACATATGTGTATATATGTTTACCCACAAATCTATATACTACACACAAGCGCAAGCACAGAGAGAGTACATATATGTATATGTATATGTATATGTATAAGTATATGTATAAAAAGACTGTTTAGAATATCAGCCCTCATGTTCCCGAGCTCTGTGTCTACACAGGTTATGGAAATTCTGGCAAAAACTAGAAGCAACAAGCATATTTTATATGCACACAGCTCATCCGTTGAAGCATGATTTTAAGAGGCTCTAGCTATTTAAACACTTACTGTAGAGTGAGTGAGTAAATGGTTTTCTGGATTAGGATTTTAGTCAGGTTGTAAATTTTTAGAGATCGGGTCTGTGTTTGCCTGCTTTTGTACGCAGGCAATAGATTTTGGTCCCTAGGAGCTGTCTCTGAAGGAATAATTAGAACTGCTCCAAGAACTGAGAAAATGCACTGAAAATTGCTGTACTACTTAGTTTCCAGTTTAATTTGGTGAAATTTTCCAGACAGCTCCTCAAATAATAAAAGCAATGACAAATGCTTTTTAAAAAAACCCAAACCAACAAACTGTATTTCTCCTTTTTCAGGCTTCTTTGACAAATACTAGAAAAAACCCTCTGATGTATCAGGGCAGAGAAAGCTATAGCATCTGTTATAGTTTCAGTTGTTACTGTTGTTTTTTACATAGGTTGCTTACTGGCAAGAAACATTTCAATCCTAAAACCTATCCGATCCAGCCAATATAATCTTCCCTCAAAGTGTTTATAAAATTCAGTAAAACTCCCTTTTCTCTTAGGTAGATATGAGAAACTCTAAGGAATCTTCAGCATATGCCCTTGGTTAGGTAAACACTTGGGATGCTGTTCAGTTCAAGAATAAGAAATATCCATAAATCTATAGGTCTTTAAGCTCTGAGCACAGGAGAGAGGGCAGATGTAGTCTGTGGAGCCTAAAGCTAACCACCCATGGGGGGAGAAATCTGGATGCCTGTGGGTTTGAGACACGAGGGGCCCCACAGACAGACAGCGAGGAGCTGGATGGGGCTGGCAGATCTGATGTGGGATGTACGAGAGGCCACATGGGGTATCTATTGGTGCCTAAAACAATATAACACAGATGCTGACATTTAGCCAACGTGACTGAGCCCAGCTGCATACCAGAGGCAACCTGCACCATGCCTTATCACAGAACCACAGAATGTCAGGGCTTGG
>NW_009704691.1:0-367 GCF_000703405.1 Apaloderma vittatum
GGAGCCTCGCAGATGTACAACAGTCCCACTTTCAACAGAGCCCTCCAAGTCATGGCACCACATGTCCTCTTTCTGCCCGAAAAAGCAGCCACTGTCCCAAAGAAAGCAGCAGGTGATGCTGGGCCGGGAGCATCACAGAAATCCAGCACCTTGCCCCTTTTTTTCAGCGCTTCCCCTTCTTCTCTGCCACATTTCTGATGTCTCTGCTTCCTGCCGCAGCCATCCCATGGCAAACCAAACCACTGGACCCCACCGTGCGTGGGATACCTTGTCCCCGGGTACCGTTTGGAACAGGTGGATGAATTCAACTTGGGCACATGCTGGCAGCAACGCCACTGCCTTCAGGGGCAAATTTGCCCCAGGTTTC
>NW_009704691.1:398-1018 GCF_000703405.1 Apaloderma vittatum
AAGGATATCGGCAGCCACGGTGCCGGAGCATCATGTCCCTCCAGTGCGTAGTGGGGGTGTTCCTACGAGTGCTGGTGGACATGGTGGGGTGGGTGCAGGGCGTAGAGCTTCTCCCAGCAGGTCACCAGCCTCTCCGCCTTCCTCCTGATCTCCCGCAGTTGCTTCCTCCTGCGGCCGGGTCCTCCGCGCTGGGGCTGTGCCGGGATGTGTGGCAGAGTCTGTGGTCGGCGTGGCAGGGGAGCAGAAATACCCCCCACCCCCCCATCACACAGACATTAGTCAGGGGGAATAAAATATGCCCCAGCACCAAGGATGTGCCTGGGACATCACACCCTGGACCCATGGGGTTTGCGAGGGAGAAGCTGCAGGATGAGGTAGCCCAACCACCTGTAGCCATGACGAGGATGTGCCCTCGGGTTCCCAGGACGGGCTGTCCCCCCTCCTCAGGCTCTCAGCACACACCCCACAGCACATCCATGGCCAGGGCAGATGGCCAGGATGGGTCTCCAGAAGGTTTTTCAGACCAGCAGCATCTTCACCCCAAACCAGCAAGCGCAGGGCAGGGTTAGCTCCAGCTGATTTCCCCAGCCAGCGCCAGGTTTCCCCGATGGTTCATGCGC
>NW_009704691.1:1049-4506 GCF_000703405.1 Apaloderma vittatum
GCTGCCATAGGGAAGCCTCCCAGCTGGGGTTTCCCCAGCAGAGACTCACGGATGCCATGGGAGCCCAGACCAGCCCTTTGGGGAGAAATCTCCATTCCAGCCTACGAGTACCTCAGAGTGAGAGCAGGATTGGGTGCATTCACCCACCGGGCAAAGATCCCACCGGGATGAGACTCTGTGTTCCCCTCAGCTGTGGCGTCATGGCATGGGTGGTCAAACCCACTTGGGAGCTGGTGGTAAAATGCCATGAGCTTGTCCCACACTGCCACAGTCTGACCTCCCTCCCTGGTCAGTTTAAAGCTCACTGGGATGTGCCATCAGCATCCCACAGCCACAAACCCAGCGCGGACCTTCACCTCCCTGAGACGCTGCGGGCAGAGCCTGGACACTCCTCACGGACATCCAGGAGGGTGCACAATGGGGCAGGCTCTGCCCGCAGCCTGGTATTGGGGAACTGGGAGCCACTGGGGTGACTGGGAAAAGGCTCCCACCTTGCTGATTTTCCTGCAGTTCTCCCTGAGCACGAAGTCAGTGTTTCTGATCACCTTCCACACCACCAGCTCCTCGGGGCCGTGCAGAGCGCCAGTCGCCAGCTCCCGCAGGGACATGCTGATGTTGTAGATGGAGAGCAGGATCTTCTGGTCCTGGAGAGGAGAGAGGGATGTGGCCCCATGCAGGAAGTGGGGCTCGGCAGCTCCCAGGGGGCTCGACAGCTCCGAGGGGGTCAGCCCACACACTGCCCCAGTCCCAGGTCCCTTGGTGCTCACCTTGTTCGAACGACAAGCCGGCCTGGCCTTCCCGCTCCTGTCCACCAACCCGCTCAGGTTTTTCTGGAGAAATAAAGCAAGGAGATGATCAGGCACCCCAAAGTGTCAGTGCCTTCCATGTGGGGCAGGAACCTTCCTACTGAAACACAGCACACTCCCCAGAAACCCAGCAAAGCCACCAACCCCATATCAAGTTTTCCAGGCTCATTCCTCCCCACCAACATCCCACAGTGGGGCTGCATCCAGCTCAGCAACATCCGGGGATGCTGGGATCCCGGGCAGACACCCCCTCCCAGCCGCTCACCAGGTTTTGGATCTCGTGGAAGATGACGGCGCGGTATTGCCGGAGGATTTTGGCGATGCTGCACCTCTTGCCTTTGCTCAGCACGGCGACAAGCAGGAGGAGCAGAACAGCACAGGAGAGCACTCGGGGGAGAATCTGTGCAGGGAAGGATTCAGCGTCAGCCAGGCATGAAAAGATTCTCCAAGCTCAGCTTTCACCCCTCGCCACAAGCCTCCACCAGATCCATCCCCAGCTTGGTCTATCTCCAAGATCTCGGCCCCCACAGGGTCCCCAGTAGCTCCCCAGCTTGTGGCACTTCAAGGCCAGACCCTCAACCACCAAAAATCAAGGGGACCAGAAAGGGATGCGCCCTGCTCTTTGGAGAGGAGCTGGAGGCAGGGAAGCACCTGGTTCCCTATCAGTAAACCTCGACGCCTCGCCAGGAATGGTTTCAGGCATCCTCAGAACAATGCTCTCCACAAACCCCGCAGCACAGACGCGCTTCTGTGGCATTTTTCCAGCTCCCACGCAGCCCCTGCTCGTCCCAGGCTTGCGTGCCCTCACACAAGAGCCAGACAGAAGCAGCACAAGCTCCTGCTCTCGCCAGCGCGTCCCGGCTGCCTCCTGGCTCTGAGCCTCCCCGAGCCAGCCCCGGCAGAGCGGGAAACCCGAGCGCTGACATCTGAGCCGGCAGGGGAGCACGGGGAGGAGGCCACCGGACACTCCGAGGGATGAGTCTCAGGGCTTTGAAGAAAAGCCAGCGCAACCCCAGGTGACCGGGACTGGGGATATTTGAGCAGTCCCGCAGCAGCGGGGCGAGGATGGGAAGCCCGATACACCCGCAGCATCTGCCAGGAAAGGAGCCTGACAACTCTCGACGTCTCCGCATCGCTGAGCTTGGGGCCCTATTCTGACACTGCAGCATTTCTGTCATCTCCTATATGGGGGAAAATCTCCCTCAAAATCTCTCCTCCTCTGCCAACCTCCCCCCAGCCCAGGCATCAGGTCTGGGCAAGCAGAAACCAGCTCAAGCTCCTTCCAAATACGTAACCCCTGTGTCGCGGCCAGAGCATGGCCGAGGAGGAAGGAGCAGGCAGCTCCAGCTGCTGCCAGCGTCTGCCTGCCCCAAGCCCCAGGTCACATCTTGGTGGGTTCACCGCCATCCCAGCTGTGTCAGGTTCTCGGGCTTGGCCTTTGGCTCAGAGAAGCCAGAAGGAAGAAGTTTCCTCGCTGAAGTCCGAGTCCAGGGACACACCGTCCACCTCGCCCTTTGGTGGGAACCCGGAGAGTTTGTTTGTAAAAGCTGGATGTGCTCTGCTCTCCCTCCTCGATGACAGGCTGGTCTCAGCTCCAACAGATCAAGGAAATCTTTCCCCACCCTCCTGAAGCTCAGCAGGAGCGATGGGGGCTTAACAAGAGGCAAAACCCGACACATCACAAGCCTGGGAACACACAGACACAGGCATCAACCTCGGAGCAGAAGCGCGTGCGAGGAGATGAGCAAATCCGCGTGGAACTGGAACAAGCCCCACCAGGCTCTTCAGCTTCCTTAATTGCCTTCCCGTAGAGCCATGCTGGTCCTCATCAGAGGGCTGGGAAAGGCTGGGAATGGCAGGGAAGAGCCTCCCCATGCTGCTGGCTTTGCTCTCTGCAAACCCTCAGAGAGATCTCGCCCCAGAGGTTGTTCGGCAGCGAGCTGAGGATCCGATCCTGCAGGACGCCGAAGGGGAATGCTGCTTCCATGAGGACACCCCCATCCAAAGTCTAAGGGTTGTTCTCAAGAAGCCTCCTCCGTTGGGATGACGAGGTCATGCGATTTCACTGCGGAACTGGGAATGACTTCCCTGAAGTGGGTTATTAAACAACTGGGACCAGATTCCGGGAGAAAACACGCCATTTACAGCGTTTCCAGGCAGCCAAGCCTGGCACTGGACTCTCAGTCCTTAGCAGGGGAGAAAACGCAGCCTGTGCTTACAAAATCTCAGGGAGGAGGGTGCAGAAGGTGCCTCTCCCCTCCAAAAGCCCGCTCCCGGCCATCACTTCCCACCCTTAGGATGGAGGAAGATGAGTTCAGCGGCTGTTTTGGGGTTATTCCTTTCTCCCCTTGCTCCCGTTCCCGCAGCAGCAAGCTCCACGCCTGGCGTTAGGCAGATCCCTTCCCCCTGGAGGGAAGGACACAGACCGCACCGCTTGGATGTAGGAAGAACCCTTCCCCCTGGAGGTAAGGCCCAGCCAGGGGAGCCTGCTCTGCCTGGCGGGGAAAGCTAATCTCTTCCTGCGCTCTAATCCTCCAGCAAACACGAGGAGATAAGGGAAATCGCCATTACTGATAGAGCAGCTCCCGGTGGCACTCAGGCTGGTCCAGGCAGTGAGGGGCAATGCTGGCCACCTACTTGGGAGCCCCACT
>NW_009704692.1:0-6671 GCF_000703405.1 Apaloderma vittatum
CACCTGGGAGCAGCTGTTCGTGGGGGTTTTTTCTGTTGCACATTAATCATCAAATCCGATATCTCTGATTCCTCTCTTTTTTTCCCAGATCGTGTCTATGAAGTTGCTTTGTGAGTACCGATTTTCAGCGGGGACGTTCAGAACTCTGAGGACATCACAGCGATGTCTGTTTCTGCAAAGCCCCTTTGCTTGGGGAAAAGCCAAGTATTTCTTTGACTTGTGGGGGGAGGATCTGAAGACCTCTACAGTCCCTTTAGTTAGCAGCATGAGGACATTAGCATTTTAGTCCGAGAGGTAGCAAGAGTCTGTTCTTTCATATGTTAGAATGAAAGAGCCCTGCAGATGCCATGGGAAAACTACGCTCTGTAGTAAATTCCCACCATTATTTCACAGAACAAAGGACAGGAATTCTCAGCTCTTCCCTCCAGATGAGTTCCTTCTGTATACTCCTTACTTTTTTGAGAAACAGGTCTAAGTGCTTATCCAAGTATTGTGCAAATCCTATTTGCTTACAGTTATACAAACTTATCTTCTGCCGTGTCCTAATCTCAACCTTTAACCCCTCATACTACTTTCCTATTCAGAGACATACCTTAACCAGCTGTAGCCTCACAAATCACCATTGTCCTCAGTTATTACTGATGTTTACTTTCTAAAGGATAGACTATCTGCTGGTACCCCTTTTGAGTGTGCTATGACAATGCCATGAGAGTTTACCAGTGTTAACTGCTTATTGCTTCTTTTTTTGTGTGTATAATTCTTTCAGTGTGACTTTCTAGTGTGTTTCAGAGCCTCCCAGGCCCTCACTAGATTAACATATTTTGCTCTTCCACAGATTATATGGTAGATCTTGTCTTTGGCTAAGATGTGAACCAAATTGCTTCTGATTTAGTCATCCTTCTCAATAATGTCTCTCTGTTGTTTCAGCCGTAGCACTGCAGATGTCATGAGGTTGGAGACTGACATGGACGTCCCTGACAAGTGCCTACACAAGGAGACAAGTTCTAAGGCTGAAACGTCTGATGACACTTTAACCGTGAAAGACAACACCTATGACAGCATATGCATCAGGAAAGGTTCTGAGTACGAGACCCTTGTGAATGCAATGGAATCAGAATATGAAATAGAAAGAATTTAGTAGGGCACTGGCTTTCCCACATGAGCAGCTGTGCAGGGCTGCAGATACTGGATGGTAAACTTCAACTGAGGAAACTGTTGCTCCTGTCTGCTCTGATAAATATCCCAGTCTCGCTGCTTTCTTTAACCCAGGGGAACTGCATAACCTTCTTGGGCTTTGGCAAACGAGGCCCTGCCCTTTGATGCAGAAACAGCCAGGGAGGCCTTTGCTGTGTTGTATCACCATTAAACAAGAGAGCTTCTCCTTTCCTTGTGCTGGTCACTCACCCGCTGACATGACTCATCTGCTGAGCGCCAGCTCTGCTGCAGCGCAGAAGGGAAACCTCAGCTTCCGCTCTGAAACTACACCACCTCCAAAAAATGCTCTATATCTAATGGCCAGCACGATGTCATGAGACTTGCAGCTGCCATCATGTCGGAGTGAGGGGCACGGACAGCGGAGGGGACATGCTGGTTCTTACTCTTGCTGGGTTTGCCCTGGCTTCACAGCCCTTCCGAACCTACTGTTCTCAGCGGGGAGAAAGGAGAGGAAGCCTCAGAGAAACTTGTCCCGCCGTAATTTGCTATTTATTCTTGTAAGAGAGGAAGGGGTTAACTTCCTTCTCCTTCCCCCAGCCACCTAGAAGGAACTGGGAGCTGGGAAGGGGTGTCATTTAAAAAGGCAGAGGGGCAAACTACTGAAAGTAAAGGTTGGAAGTGCATGAGAAAGCAATGTTGAAGAGTACAAAGAAATACTTGGCTAGCTCTGGTGCAGGAGAGTTGAGGTCTGTGATGGCAGAAGGGGTTGGGGTTGACATGGCTGCCTGCGAAGTTAAGGATCATTAAGGATCCACTGGGGACAAAACAAACCCTGAAATAACAGACTTTGTTCTCTTTTGAAGATGACCTCAGTGATAAAGATCAGGGTGATGTTTGTGAGTCATGAGTAACTGCTCAAAAGAGACCACAGGAGTGTGAGTCATAACCAATTTTGAGTCTGAGCAGGAGCATGTTTGTCCAGCAGTGCACAATAAACCCTCCTGATACGACCTCTTCAAAAAGCAGAACACAATTTGCTTCAGCAATGGTATATATTCATTGGTCCCAGCTTTGTACAACCTCCAACTTCTTCAAAATATTTAGCAAGAAATAGTCACAACAACAAGCCCAAAAGGTTAATATTAAACAGTAAATATGTTATCAATATTCTCAAATATTGCAAAATTTCCTGCTGGTACTATCCCCAAACAAGTCAGTAGGGGTTTGGGATTTATTCCATGGCTTCAGAATTTTCAATGTTAAATGCTTTCAGATAGTTTGATTCATCAAACTGGACTGTTTGATTCCTCCCTCTGTCATTCCCCCCACCCTGAGTTCTCTCAAATTGCAGATCTGCTGTGCTACAGGTCAGTTATTAAAAATGCTTACTGACCACAGAGCGTTGGCCAGGGCCGGATCCGAGCTGTACCTGCCCCACTGCTGGACAGATTGGCTGTTAGGAGGAGCACCTCGACAGCGCTGCTGGAACTGGGCTGGCGGGGAAACCCGACAGCACAGGGTCGGAGTCAGGGTGCAGTTCAGTACCTCGCTGGGTTAGCGCAGAGGGGCAGAACAGGAACAGGAGGCTCCCGTCGGTCCCCTGGGTGTGCCGCCACGTTGCTCAGCAAATGCCTCACTTGGGGTATTTGACAAACTGACACTCTGCACACTGAGTGTCGGACTCAGCTTGTCAAATACACGCAGTGCTGCACTGCAGCTCTCTGGGCAGGTCGCGGGTGTCTTGCTGGGCCTTCGCACAGGTCTTCGGGGGTCCGATCCTGGGCAAACTGAGAGGGAAAAGGAGGCCTCAAGACGCCATTAACTTCAGAGACCTTTTCCAGTTAGCAAAAAACATAATTTTCCCTCCTGTATTTCCCCTCCAATGCTTTTCTTGGGGTGAGAAGGAACCACACAGCCAGATGCTGCCTTCTGCTGAGGAAAACATCCACTGTAATAATGCAAAGGGTGAAGCTCTGTGGGGCTGAAGATGATGCCAAGAACTCCAGAATGACCTTCTACCTTAGCTATATGGCTACACCGGTGGCTTGAAATGTTGACAAAATGTCCACACACACACTCAGCTGTGCCATTTGGGTACAACATCAGTGCTTCTCTAGACACACCAAGTCTACGCAGAGACCCAGAGAACATGTTGCAGCGTGAGTTTGTGAGAAAGTAGCTGTGCTTTTTAGTATAAAAAATTAAAAATTAAAGTGAGTATATTCTATTTTGGAAGGTAGACCATTAAAGACACAAAAGTAGAACTCAGCTGAAGTATATTAACAGCATCATACAGCAGGCAAATTACTAACTCTTTTCTAACTCTAACATCTGGGACTCTATTTTATACAGATGATCACAGGATCCAATCTAACGTTACCCATGTGGAAATATACCTGGAAAGGGCAAAGTTTTTTTCATGTGAAAGCACAATATAAAACCCAGTAATGTCAAATACATATGTTTCATAAGTGCTCTGAAACCAGCAGAGAATCAAGTAAGATTTAATGGCAATGCATCAGCTTACAGCTTTAAAGATAAAATCAGGTTCTAGGCTGGGTCACTACAAAGGCTTTGCAATTCTTACATTCCCCCTGTCCCGCACATCAGGCCTTTGGTGAGATGTAGATAGTGAACAGCTCTTTGTTCTGACTTCTAATTCAGAACTAATTTGACCCATGGTAGATACAAGAAGCATGCTGCAATGGATAAACGCAACCTGGGTATTTCATGAGCATTAGAAAACAGTTGTTGCTGATGTTAATAAAGTAGGAATGCTTGAAAAGGATTTTCAGTAAGGGTTAGACACTTATGAGAGCATAAGGGTAAAAGAAAAACGAACCCCTTGTCCCCAAAAGCACTCTCAGCCACACCAAACTGTGAGGGGGAGGCCACACGAAGAAAGACTGAGTGGGCTCTTCAGGACGTGTCAGTGACCAGACTTCATTGCTGATTTTTAAACATGGAAGATCTGGCCTGGAGAGGGAGGGGGGCCAAAAAAAACCCCCAACAAACAAAAACCAGCACTGCTTCTGTTATTGCAGCCCCCATTGCTTTCTGAGGGGAAAAACAGCCACTTGATACGTTGCTGTGAGTGACAGATAAGAAGAGGCTACACAGTGGAGATAATTCTATCAGCAGATGGGACTGGAGATTGCTACACCACCCTGTAATGACAGTACCTGATCTGACTGGATTTGTCATTGTCAGCTTTTGGTTTCAAGCTGAAGTGGGTAATTCCAAGTAAAAGCTCAGTGTGATAAAACAGACTGAGCAATCAACTGCATACTCTGAGGGGAAAACAGAAGTCTTCTTCTGCATTCTTCAGTCAGTCCCTTATCAGAGTCACAAAAAGTCCCCCTCCAAGGTGCATGTCATCTCTCAGGCATTTTAATAGGGCTGTCAGAATGCTCTGCAACATGTGATGGAAATAAACGAAAAGTAAAATCATTGGGTAGATTTGATTGTAAACCCAATACTGCAGCGTACCGAGTAACAGTGCCCCAATATACGGGATTTGAACTGGAATCAAGGTAATCTGTTTTCTGCCTAGTGAAAACCAAATTGCAGCCCGGACTGAAAGCAAGAATCTGCACAGATCTGTGGGCCATGCATCTCCTAGTAGCTGGAAGCCTTTGTTTTAACTAAGTCAAACTCAAATGAGGCTTTGCTCATGGCAGACTTCCACTGGATGCCGTTGTGTTCCACATAGTACTTCCAGCCCTGCAGCTGACACGGCTGGGAGCTTTGCCTGACACATGGAGTGTTTGGCTCAGCAAGGTCAATCTCCTGTCAGGCAGGCTCCAGCAAAGCCTAGAGCTGCATCCTAAAGGGATTGCCTCATCGCAGGCAAGCTGGGCTGTATGCTGAAGCATAGTTCTCTGCAGCATATCTGCTGATTTGGGTGAGACAGTTAACAACACAAAACCAGAGCAAGAGGCCAAATGGTGCAGCCAGTTAATTAATAACCCCTGCTCCTTGCTGGCAGGTGCCAAAGCAGCCCCATGACTGCCGGCTCTGCTGCAGGGAGCAGCTCCAGGCTAAGAACACTCTTGCTGCTGCTGAGGCCACGCACTGCTTTTCAAGAGGGCTCGTGGGCAAAGAGGGAGCCTTCTCAGTGGCATACAAGTCACTCGTCTCCCAGTGCTTATCTCTGTGCTCATCAAAACCAGGAGCTGTCAGGCAGGAGGTGATGCCCTCTCGCTCTGGCTCTAGAGCAACCTGGGAAGTCCCTTGCCACCTCACCTGGGGCTCCCAGCTGTCTTTGGGCTGGAGTTTCCTGAGCCCTGTGGTCAGCAGCTGCCCTATCCTGAGAAAGGCTCCCGGAAACTGATCTGGCAAACATAGCCATGTGTCCTAGCTTTGGAGAGGATCTAGGTGAGACCCTGAAGTGCTCCAGTGAGGAGTGTCCCCAAACAACTGGGGGAAGCATAAATCAAGCCACTTGTTCCAACAACTGCCATCCATGCTACCCTGCCACCCCAACAGTGCTGCAGCCCCGTGTATACTGATAATTTTCTTTGCTTTTGTAATAAGACTAAAAGCAACCCTCCCTTGCTCAGCCCAAGCTGGATGTCTCCTCTGCCTAGCTCTGCTCTACCATAAACCTCTACTCCATCTTGTCCTACAGGTCCCAACTGCCTCTTCAAATCTTCTCAAAAAAGTGAAAAATGTAATTCATTACTCTCCTTTGCAGAGAAACATGCCTCGCTTCTAAAAAGAAACCACTATGTTTCATCCCTTGTGCCTTGACACACCCTTGCCCTCCCACCTCAGCGTCGCTGGTAGGCTCCCTGGCACTGCTCACCTGCACAGCAGAAAACTGCCCCACAGGAGGGCACGGAGGACGAGCTGCATCTCCGGGCCAACCCCTGGCAGCAGGCACAACTGAGGCTGCCGGCCGCACACCCTCCCTCCCGCAGTCCCGCACTCACCCTGGGCCAGACTCTGCCCCACGGCTGCTTGAGGAGAGGGAAGGGGTGAGCAGTAAACCTTCATCCTCTGTCCTGAAGCCATTGGGACAGTGAGAAAAGTTGCTGAAGAGCGCCCGGCTGGGACCCTGTCTCTCCCTGGCAGAACCCTCCTCCATTCCACAACTTCCCCTGCTCTTTGTGTGCTGTCTCATCTATGACTAATTTAGATTGAAATCTCCCCACTGCCAGCAACTCATCTGCAGCATGCGCGGCCTGCGGGGACCACACGCATGTGCAACCTGGCAAAAAGCCGGGCTACGTACACACTGCTATCGCTATTAACTACAATCCATCCTCATCAAGGAGCCGGCGTCCCGAGGGCAGCACTCCCCAGCTGGTACCGGTGGCATTCATGTGCCCTAACCCACCCTCACCAAAGACGCCCGCCCCCGCCACTTGGGAGACACCAAAAAGCTCTTCTGGCTCAGGCAGACGTGCTCCCAATACCAAGAGGAGTCAGCCCGAACCCCGGCTGGCTGCAGTCCCCTCAAGCAGAAGGTGCAACATGGAGCGGAAGGACAGCTTTCCGCACTGCCAGGAACG
>NW_009704692.1:6899-12228 GCF_000703405.1 Apaloderma vittatum
GCAGACCCGGAGGAGCGTGGTGGGGGCACAGCCCAGGCACACAGCTCGTTTTTGAAGGGGCCGCTCCTCCTTCGAGAGGAAGCTGCGAATGGGGAAGATAAGACTGAGGTTAGATAACAGGAAATGTCTGGATGTGAGTGACAACACGTCCAGGTTGTGAAAGCAGCTCTCCCCATCCTGCTGCCAGGCGCGAGGCTCACCCACGGGGCGAGAGGCAGGCGGGGGAGGGCAGGTGCCTCGCAAAAAACTGTGCCACCCTGTCCGCGCAGCCATCCGGGCCTGCAGGGACCCAGCAGCCGCCAGACCCGCAGCCCATGTGAGGGTGGCCTGGTGCAGGTTGATGGGGAACCATGCGAGTGGCCACACCAGCTGCCCCATGCCCAGCCACCCACCCAGAGCAGTCAGGCCCCACGCTCACCAAGGACTGGAAGAGCCGTGGGACAGAGACACGTTAAAGTCAGGACTCATGAAGAATATGCTACTCTGTGTCTGCATTATTCCAAGTGTGCTTGCCAGCAGCTAGGCATGCCAGTGTGACGGAGACGTTGGGATCCTTCCAGTAGGATCGGTTTTCTCACTCCCAGCACTCGGCTGCTACCCTTCCTTTCCATTTTTTGCCCCTTCCTCAGCCTTCCTGCTGCTGCCCACTCTGCAACAAACTGCACCAAGACCTTCTAGCGCTCACTGTCAGGGCCAGCATTAACCCAGCAGCTTTCAGTTAAGTGATCAGCACGCTCAGGCTGCAGCCACCTACTATGTTTTGTATCATTTCTGTATTATGTTCCTGCAGCTCTGTCCAAACATCTGATCTGGAAAACACTTACTTATGCCCCCAAGTAACTATGCACACTGAGCTCCCTGTGAGTGCTCACAAGCCACTCCTGAGTCTGCTAGAAGGAAAACCTGGCCCTTCTCCCTGGGGGATAGTTAGATAATGAGGAATACAGTTACTGTCCAGTTCCTCTTTCATCTGCTCATGCTTTAAAATATACAGTAAAAGAGGAATGGAAAGGTCTGGGTGGTTTGGGTTTGTTTTTGCTTTGGTTTCAGTTGGGGGAAAGAAGGTTTGCTCATGTAGCTTGTGTAGTTTTTTTCCTAGGGTTTCTTTTTCACTCTCTCCTTCTCCCACTTGTACTCAAAAGGCTTTGGAGTGGGTGAACTTCCAGGCCAAGGTCTATGGAAAGAATAATGGACAGATGCTTTATTTCCATTCTGTGTGATGAGCACAAAGCAGTGCAAAGAAAGCACAGAGAAACAAAACATTTGTTCATTCTCATTGGAATGTAAGTGCTGAATTAAAAAAAAAATCATGAGCGACTGAGAACACCCAAAGCAAATACCGCTGTATTTTGTAATTTCTAAAAGCCCAGGCCTAAATTTAGATCCAAAATCCTCAGTCCACATCCATCTCTAGCAGAGACCTTCCCAATTATCTCCTCAAACAGAAAGTTAACTGTGCACCTCCATTTTCTGCTGCATGATCAGAAGATTTGAACTAATTACCCCATTTTGCTAGTTTTGAAGTTTGCAACCTGATCGGTAAAATACTGAGGCTTATTTCTGATCCTGCTCACATGTTGTTTACATCTATGGGACTCCCTGCACTTTGCCTGGACAAGTGCTGATGTACAACAGTGCATCCTGCACTGAATCCCTTGCCTGCATCCCATGGCACTATCCAAACCAGCTAGCTTAAAACTTATTTATGTAGGCCAGCATAAGATTCAGTCAACAAATACTTTCTTGACAACATGCCACCACAAACCTGAGACTGTCCTTAATTGGGACAGCAGGAGAACAAGGGTCTCCCTCCAGCTGGGACACCCTGCTTTGCAGTGCACCTGATTGCTGCACGGGCCAATACTGATGTCCGAGGTGGAAGTTTCATGGCAAAGGTAATTTCCTCTCTATATAGTTTGCAGATGTCACCACACTACCCCACTCTGTGCAATAGCCTTGAAATTGCACTCAACGTTTCCTAATCAAGCTATATTTTCAGTACATTTGCAGCATGCAGCTATGTGGCTTGCTCTGGGAAGAGGAAGAAAGGAGGTAGAGAAGCTGGGGTTATTACAGGCAGCCAACAAAGAGTGTCTCAGAGGTTTCTGCATACTGTTCCCCAAACCACAACATTTTCTTGGGAAACAGCTTGGAAAAAAAAGTGGCTAAAACGAGTCACATAGTCCTTTTGATTAGCGTGCAGCAAGTTCTCTCACATTGTAGTTTCAAATTCTTCTACTTTTTACTTGCCATGGAGTAAGGCACAAAGGACAGATGAACTGGGGCTCATTCTACCTTGGTGCTGCTCTGCAGTGATTACTACACACCAGCTCAGCCCTGGCCAGGTGATCACAGAGTCTGGTCCCTTGGTCAGCATACCTTCACAGAGCGCCAGGAGACTTTTCCTTGTGACAGTTCATTGCACAAATATCTTCACAGCCAACATACTGCTCTTGATGAAGGAACTAAAGTACTAAAAAAACCCCCTACAACGATGCAGGAAAAAGTGCCTACTATTCTTTGAAGGCAGAGCTATGCCTGATGGAGGAACCCACAGGGCAGACCCTCCCACCACCCCAGCCTTTGACCCCTGTGGCTGGGCACCGGGGAGAAATTTCTCCAGCCTGCAGGCTGGGTCAGAGACATGGCTTCCTCTGTGGGCTCGAGACCTCACCACTAGCCTTGGTGGTGGTGGCTAGTACCATCAGTGAAACGCATGCCCAGGTGAAGCCTGCCTCACTGGCTAACCTGGGTGTTGAGCTGCATGAATGCCTCATTTCCATTTCCATTCTTTACCTCATTCGAGAAAGAAGAGACAAACCCAGACATCAGATGGACCTTCCAGCTTTGCTGTAATCTCTTGCCCCTCCTGCCCCCTTTTTAGGCAGGTGCGCAGTGGTGAGAGTTGGAGGCTGGACTGCAGAAAGATGGAGGATGTTTCTGTTCATAGTTGATTATTCATTTGTCACTTTTATTTTAGACCGCTGGTTAAAAAAAAAAGAGAGCAAGAGGAAAAGAAGACACAAGCCAGGAGGTTCAAAGCTGTTTTTCAGACGGACAGTGACAAGTGAGGAAACCCCACTAACTGTCAGAGCCATTGAACGACCCAAAAGACATCCTGTACAGCACGCACTATTAATATTAATAGTATACAAGGAATAACTATAGTAATTCTAAAAAAGCAGAAAAATAGCACCAGGCAGACGTCAAGGGTGTTCAGGTAGCTTGAGTTCGTTCTTACTGCCTCTTAATTAGCACACCTAGATTTTCACATGAGCTGAGGAAAACCAGTCTTCCTTTTGTTTTCCCCAAGTCTCCCACTCCTCTTCAGTCAAGACCACATCTTGGTTCACAGGTGCTGAGTAAGAATCACAACCTTGCCTGAGGTTTTCCCTCAAAATAAGTTCATATTGCAGCCATCTATTTCCTTAATTCCAGCACATCACTGAAAATGAAGCCATATTTTCCCGTATTTTCTCTCTCAGAGGAGTATCTTTTCTCTTGCAGTAATTTTGTTATGTGGCCAGTCAAAGAGTAAAGTCTGGGTGTGAAAGATTGATAGACTTTATCTCTTTAAGAAATTAGGAGCTATGGAGCTGCACTTTATTCACTGCTGGTGTCAGTACAGTCACTCCATACATGTTATCCCTGAGAAAAGAATCCAGCCCTGAAATATTAGAATAACAGCCATGGATTCACATATTTGGCGTTTTCTTTTTTTCATTTCTTTTTAGCACCAAAATTTTTAATAAGCATTTAAGTTGTTAAAGACAGTATTGTTCTGATTCTTCTTCTCAGACAGTGAAGGCAGAGAGCTACTGCTTCTGATGCTATTACTAAGTTACTCTTTGCTGCATACTACTTACAGAAAAAAAGGTATTAGCCAAGTTTATCTGCTGCCAGTTTCTGGAGATCTTATCAAGTGCACATCCTGGGTACAAAGCACTGCCGATTACTACACGGCGTGGCAAGCAAGGGCCTAGGTTACGCTCACACACTCTTGCTCTGTGACCGCAGTCTCTGAACTACGCCAGGCTCACTCCTGCCCGGAATGCATCAGGGAAAGCACCTTTGCAGAGGGGTCTCTTCTGAGGTGGTGGTCTCAGAACGTTTCCCTTGCTCAAGGGGCCATTGCTAGCAAAAGGAATTGGCAAAGCCAGGGAAGAAAAACACAATGGGCCTTTCAAGTTCAGAGACACCGCTTCTGAAAGGCTCCCAAGTCACGGATAACTGGAAACTGGGACTGCACTGGAGAGATACCAGTTGCCCTATTCTTCCATTCTTCCCTTGGCATCTGCTGCTGGCGAACCCCAAGTGATAGGGTGCCGGCTTGGCTGGCCCCACGTCTGACCCTGAGCAGATGTTCTGCTCTTCAGTTAAGCCTCAGAAACGACTGCAGAAACAACATGGGACAAGAACACCTATACTAACATGGCGTATTTATCAGTCCCGCGCTCCCACAGACAGCCACCGCAATGTCTCCAAGGCGTTGGCTTTTGCTGTTCTTGGACCCGGCCGTTCTCTGGGCTTCCGGGAGGAGGCAGATGTGTGGCTTATCGCTCGCCCCACTTCTAGCACACAGAGGGCATTTCAACACTGCTGCCTTTGCTTGCACAGTCGCTGTCGTGGGGAAGTGTGTGACCACCAGCTCACAGCTAGCGTGCTGTGTTGCTCAACAGTGACAGTTGGGTTTACATCAGCCACCATCCTCTGTGGCAATGAAGTGCTTCCCCAAGACCAGAGCTGCTCTTCAGCTGCAGAAACCATTGTAACAGCCCAAAAGGGGGGTTTGCTGTACCACATATGTCTGTCTCTCAGCCCATGAGGCATCACACTGCTGCACCTCCCTGTCACTATTGCATCAAGCCTCTCCAGTTTGGACACACAAGGTCTTTGCAGCCATTGTCCCCAAAAACACCTCTCATAGCAGGATAGAATCCCAGAATGATTTGAGACGGAAGGGACCTCAAAGATACCTAGTTCCAGTCCCCCTGCAATAGACTCCCTCACAGTGAGACAAGAAAAGTCCAACAAAAATCGTGTGAGCTGGTACAGTTGCCATGTTTTATAGACAGGCATGGATATTTTTAAAACAGTTCAGCTGCATATCACTTCCATAAGTTACATGAAGGTTTTACCTGAGGATTTGCAAATTTCCAGTGGATACGCCACCAAATTTAGGGTGACTGATGCAAGGAACGGGAGAGAAATGTGGCAGGGAATGTGTTTCGCACCCCAAGTCACTGCTCTGCCCACGTTACTCACTGCCCTGGGCCTGCACTTGCCTTGCACCCCTTCCCTCTCCGGCCCCAGCCAGCCCGCTCCCCGG
>NW_009704693.1:0-11439 GCF_000703405.1 Apaloderma vittatum
GGTGGGGCGGCAGGGCATCGGGTCTGTCTGGGCGGGTGAGACGGGGACCCGGTGTGAAGGCAGCGTCCGGGGCGAGGCCGGGCGCCCGAGGGCCTCCCTTTCCCGGTCCAGCCGCAGGAGTGAGGGGGTGGGAGGCTCCGCACTCGCAGCCCTCAGTTGCCTTTTCTCTAGGGTTTGCTGCTGGTGAGTTTGACGTGGAGGTCACTAAGGTGAAGAGAGGTGGTGTCAGAGATGAAGCGCTAGTGGAACGTGTGCTTCACGTTTCAGATATATTTTTGTGTGTGTTCTTTGCACCTCAACAGCCCTTGATGTGGAGTTCACTGGCTTACATTCCACTTCCCCTCCCAGTGACCAGCCCAGGTAAAGCTGTTGGCTGGAAGCGTGAGGGAGGCTTTGCTGCTCTAGCTCTGTGAGAACAACCTGCACGTTGCTAACCTTTGTGTGCCCAATTCTGGTTTTGCCTGTAGCCTGTTTGATTCCCCTGCGGAGCGGTACCTGAAGGTCAGGCAGAGCGTGCAGCGCTTCACTGTTACCCAGCTTGGTAAGTGCTCTTCTGACATGGGTAACAATCTCCCCGGGTCCCTGTTGTAACCAGTCCTTTGCCAGCTGCTCAGCCCTGAAGGAAGCTGTGGTCTTAATTTGCTCGTTACAGACATTTGTTTGCTGTGGTACAGTGGGGCTCCCCTCCCCACCCTGAAGTTTAATACTATCAACTTTTAAAATACTTTAAATAAAATCAGGTGGGCCATGTACTTTTTACTAGCCTTACGTTGTTCATATTTAAATATCACAGATAATAATACAGGGGTTTTAAAACAGAGGATGCGAGCAAGAAGTAAAGGATGAGGTGAAATGGCCTCAAGTTGCATCAGAGGAGGTTTAGCCTGGATGTTAGGAAAAGCTTCTTCACTGAAAAGGTTATTGGGCCTTGGAACAGGCTGCCCAGAGAAGTGCTCGATTCACTATCCTTGGAGGTATTTAAACAAATTGTTGATCTGGTGCTTAGGGACATGGTTTAATGGTCACCTGGCAGTGCAAAGTTAATAGCTGGACTCAGTGATCTTAGAGGTCTCTTCCTACCAAAACGATTCTATGATGTCAGGTGTCATCAGCTCTGTGTCATTTGATACAGTGTATGAGTCAGGGGGCTATGAGAGAGGAAAAGGAAGGCTAGTATTTGTGATATTCCCAACATAATAAAAAAATCAACACATGGAAGGGCCTGTGGTAGGCTATTGACAGTTAAGGACCAGCTAGAGGTCAAGAAACCAGCTCGAAAACTGTTTAAAATACTGTTCAAAGCCTTAGGCTAGGTAAGATTTTAATGTACTTTTTTAGGGTTTAATAGAAAAAACAACCCTTAAGTAGCAGCACATGTGTTTTCATCCTCTGTGCTGCTGTTTAGCTCCTTCCAAATACTCTGTAGTGTAATTGGACCCACAGGCCTGTGTATGCGTCGTTGGAGATTTTTGTCAACAACTCGCCTTATCTCACCCGTTGCTCGCTCCATTTGCTCTTTCACCACACTTGACTATTTTTCCCGCATAGCACTGAAAGCTTGTCCCTGTTCAGCTCTCGGGGAGCCGAGGAGTGGCCTGGCAGTGGCTGTTAAGATTTTCACAGCGGTGTTAGGGAATGTAAAACACGTACTGCATCAGGGCATCCCTGTATCGCTTGGGTAATTTTCGTGGTATCTGTTAACATCCAGCTAAACGTTTCTATTTCAATTGAGGTTTCTCTCTCTTGTAGGGCTGGCAATATTCTCAAATGAAAATTCAAACACGTAAGTAAAGAAGAGGTTTTCTTTTACAATGAAGACGGTGCACTCGAAGTTTGTGGCAGAATCCTCTTGAGAGGAATTATTTCTTGTGATTTTCTTCCAGAGAGATTTTTCTTTTCATTGCAGGTATGTGGTGCATTCATACAACTTTTTTCTCTTTCCATCAACATTGGGAGTTAAGGATATTGAATTCACCCTCTCTGCATCTAGTATTCAGTTTCTGTCCCATTATGGCTTTGACTATAACAAGGTATGTAATCTCTCTGCCAGAAATCTAGAACAGAGGAAGTCTGTGCAATTACAGGAGAAATTAGTATTAGTATCCCTAAATGCCAGATTTCTGGAGTATACAGCATCTTGTTAAAAGTGCGAATGCACCCTGTGGTTCATTATCAACAGGGAGAGAAAGTGCTGTTTTTTCTGAACTGCCCCAGAGGCAATAACCATATCTTTGTCAGTCAACAACAGATTTCTCCACCTCAAAAAAAGAAAACATGTCTCTGGTGAGTTGAGGAGTTAGTAAACAAACCTCAGTGGGAGTCTTTATTAGCCATGAAGGTGGGGATTCTCAACTTACCTGCATCTCACATATTGCCACATTCCCAGATTATGTCACCACATAAGAGCACTGTTTAGCAGTTATGGACAGGAAGCATTGTGATAATCATGACACTCAAAGTATCTCATTAAAGAAAGGTAAAAGCAGAGAAAAAAAAATGATTACAGCTGACAAAAATCCTTTTGTTTCCTCTATGTAAGAATGCATCTTTGATTATTTTTGAGGAGGATATTCTGAGGATCATTAGTATTTTCCAAGTGTATGCTGGTTTTGGACCTGCCTAACCTGCTATTCCCTAATATGCTGCAAGCAAGTCCAGAGAAGAGTAACGAACCTGGCTTTTTTTTTTCCTCTGTCCCCTCAGTTCCTCAAAGATGGAATCCCATACATGAATGAGGTGCAAGAGGAGAGCTTTAGACAGCAGCCCTTAGCGAGTAGCTGGAAAGTCAGCAGGTGAGCACTGTTCAGAGAGGTGGCTCCTCAGTACTGACCGTTGACAGCTCACTTTCACTTGGGTCACATTTTCTAGCAATACTACAGCCTATTAGTCTGAATGCCTCACCACCAGCAGTTCCAACATGCTGTGGTGTCTCTGAAGGAAGACAGATCACAGGGTACAATCCGGAGGGTTGGATGAATGTTGGGAAACAATACCTTTGCATTTGCATTTTGCCTACCACATAGACCCACATACCACATATTGCCACAGCAAGGTGCGAGGCTCCATCTGTAAAAGGGTTTTTTGCACGCTTTGCTTCTTTCCCTCCCGATCCTGCTCTAGTGCCTTGGACAGGGATGTGCTGAAGAAGGCTATCGATGAAGTGACCTGTTGGATAACGGCAGCAGAGGAAGAGGAGACTATGATTCTGCAGGATCTGAGTGGTATGAACCAGGCTGCCTCCCTCAGGCACCTGGAGGCCCTGAGTGGCTTCTTCACTTCTGTAGCTATGGGGCTGCTTCTGCCCTTTGCTGTTGAGAGGGAAGGCACCCGTGCCCATCCTGCCTTTACAACTCTTTGCCCTTGTCTTGGCCTCAGTTTCTGTCAGGCATATACATATGTGTGTATTTATATATACCCCAGTGGGGATAAACAGGCCACTTGGCACCTGTGTTCGCTTTGGGGAACCCTCTAGCAGGGCTGAGGAATTCCTGTGCTTTTTTTTAGAGGATTTGAGGGACAGCGAATTGTAGCAGAGAATACTTTGTAGGTTTGCTCACAGAAACCAAATCTTAATCCTCTAGATCAGGGAATAAACTACAGAAAGTTAGGAAGGACAGAAATTATTTAAGGCTTTGTTGATGCTTTTTTTTGCAGAGTGTGAAATACAGGAGGTGGGTATTATGTGGTGTTTTGTATCTGCTGTGTCAGCTGCAGTAGATGATGGTACTGATAGTTTGATAGAGTTTGGCCAAGGTGAGCACCTGTGACAAGAAAGACACTTATTTAAATAAGTAATAAGACTGATTAGGGTGTCTTTTTGAATGCTGATAGAAAAGGACTGAGGTAGTTCCTTATCAGCTGTGGGGGAAAATGTGTTGGTGCCTCTCGTGTGCGTGCTTGGCTTTTGAGTGTGTTGCTCTCAAACCTGCCAAAACCACTGCTGGTCTTTTTCGGAGTATCAGCCTTCCTCCCTCTTCAGTTAGTCTTTTTCTGTGTCCTTACAAAAGCTTATTTGCCTGAAATTCTGAGACTTTTTTTCTTTTTCTGTCATTGTGTGTGGTAATGTTCCAAGGTCATATATTTAGGAGTATTTTCGGTATACTCGGGGAGAAGCATCTAATTAGTCCTTCTGTTTAGAAAAATGTGTTTTCCTAAATAAACTTTTCTGTACCTCTGAAGTTTTTACTACTTTTTTTTTTTTTCTTTTTTTTCTCTCAGGCCATCAGATGTTTGAAGTTCAGCTGGTTCTGAGGCAGGCTCTCCAAAACATTTGGACACAGCCTCTTGGAGACAAGAAGGTGAGATAGAAACGTGTCTTTAGAAAAGAGGGTTTCTAGCTAGACAGACAGGACTGGCATTCTTGCAGGGACTCTGAAATGTGGCTTGTACTTTTAACAATAGGGTCTAGGAGGAGGAGAAGACAGTGATAATGTTCTGGGAACTGTTGATTGTGAGGGATCCAGAAAACCAAGTAACTTTGGTTTCTGGTTGTCCTGTAGCCATAAAATACCTTGAGCTTGGAAGTGCTTGTCCTCTGACCCTCTCTGTGTCTCCAGGCTTCGTTAGGTCGCTCCTTCAATACCTCAACAAGATCTACAGTTTTTAGCCTTTTTTTGATGGCTTTTCCTTTGCTTATTTTTGCTATGTATTTTCTTGGAAGTTTTTACTCTGTCTGTTATATGGCTTGCTGTTTTGCTATTCACTACTGCTGTTTTACATTTAGTGCAGTATTTTCTGAATTAAACCTATGGCTGTGGGCTTCTCAAAACATAGTAGGAGTATGACACCAGTCAGTTGTTTAGAAGTGGATTACAGAAGGGTTTTGTTTGTTTGTTTGTTTTGCGTTAGTACTGTTTTGCTCTGGTAACCAGTGTCAATGCTGACAGATTTACCCAGTCTCCTCACCTGAGGCATAGTTTTTGGGGACTCAGTTTGTGGGTTTGCTGTTTGTTTCTGGGTTTTGGCACCATGAACTTACCGTATTGGTGTCAAGTTAAATTTATTACGTTCATTTGTGCTCAAAAAAAAATGTGGTAGGAAATATCCTCCTCACAAGAGAGGCATTTATAAGACACCCTTAGAGCAGGTCTCTCTTGTTACTGGAGCACTGATATTCGTATGGAAAACAAGTGAGACAGTCCTGAGGTCCCAGGGAATGCTCTGTTTCTCCCTCCTTCGTAGCCTGGAAGCTCAGTTTGTCCTCAGCGTTACTGAACTCCATTAAGCAATGTACGTGCAACTTGTGTGGGAGGCTGAGATACCCAGTGACTATTTTTTTCAGGTAATGGTGAAAAAAGTGAGACCACAGCATCGTCGCCTGCTGGAGAACTCCCGTTATGACTACTGCCAGAAGGAGCTCATTCTCTTGTCTGCCCGGGGCTTCACCAACCTCTTCCAGACACTTGTTAAGTCCAAGAAGGTAAAATCCCTGCTCTCATTTTTCATCTCTTTGATTTGCTACACTAGATGTAGAGGGATGATAAAATATAAAGTAGTAATTTATATTAAATGACTCAAGTCAGTGTGATCATCCTGTTTAGTTGTTGGTACAACTGAGATGAATTCCTAGATTGCAGTCACGGTTAGAAGGAAAAAAGTGTTAAATGTTACATGTTCTTAATGACCACGTCCCACTCCAAAAGCACGCTCAGAATTACGAATCCAAACAGTAGATTTCCCTGCGTTGCTTTTCTATTACTCCTGCAAACCAAGTGCAGCCAGGGAAAAGGGAGCCAGAATCTCGTTCTGCAACGTGGTTCTTGGGTCACTAGAGAAAATGCGGGAGTCTGCAATGTTGAAAATCCTTGTGTTACTTCAGCATGAGTCACCATCTAAAAGAGCTGGTCAAATTGTTGTCTTCTGAGCAAGTTATGCTTTTCAGCATGTGACAGACCAGTTTATCAGACCACATGGACCATTCGTCTGATTATGTGTGGAAATTCTTACATTCTGTATGCAGATTAGTGAATGAATTTCAGCTTCAGAAGAAGAGTGATGTGCAGGCAAAGGCTGTTCCTCCTCTTGTGAGTGAGAGAGTGAGCCTATAAATCTGCTGGAAGATTTTACCAGAGTTTAGCTGGGCTGAGAATCTGCCTAGCTCCTTAGGTCCGCTTAAACTGGAATGCTGCTGACAAATACAAGTCAGATTTCCTGAAAGCAGTAGCCCTTCTGTGAGCTTTGCAGCCTGAAATGACTTTTTGGGTGAGCATGTGCAGGTGCTGTCCACCTGAGGAAAGGACTACAGCTGTTGAGCTTGCGTAAAACGGGTTATCTCCGAGCTCTCTTGAAATAAATTCGTCAATGGACTGTTACGTTTTTTTATTCTTCCCATAGCCCCTAGTGGGACACAACATGCTTATGGACCTCATGCATCTTCACGACAAGTTCTACAAGCCCCTTCCAGGTAATGCTGTAGTAGCTGCTCCCCTTTGTGGCTGGGATGGGATGGTGAGCCCAGCTGTCGTTAGGCACCCTGGTGCTTGGCAAGCAGCTATGTGCTGGTTGCCTCTTCTGAGCAATGACCGCTGGAGGGGTGCACCATTCCTCTGACTTCACCTCTCTTTCTTTACTCATTTGAAATACCATTGGCTTTCCCTTAGTTCTTACGGTGTCTTTCTCCACAACGTGTGTTCCTTTCAGAAAGCTACGAGGAGTTTAAAAGGAACATTCACAACCTGTTTCCTGTCCTCCTAGACACCAAGACTGTGACAAAATCCATCTGGAAGGTGAGATGTGAAGGTCTGTTTATTTGGAGTTAAAGCTTGTCTTTCACCCCCCCAAAGAAGGGTATCTTTCCTCAGTGCCCTGTGGTTACAGAGCTGTGGCCAGCTCTCAGTGTTGCACTGAGAAATTCTGATTTTAGATCTCATTTAATGAATCAGCAGTACCAGTACATGAGCTCACTTTCCACAAGGTCTGTCTTGGTTAGTTTTTTAATGTTCTTCTTTTACAGAAATGCCAGTTTCCTCGAGTATCTAATCTTCTGGAGGTGTATGAGGTTTTGTGCAGGTAAGTGGTGGGCTATAACGCCTTCAGCAATCCTGTGTTTTCTTGGGAAATATATTTCAAAGTCAGTCATTTCCTTTGTTCATGCTTTTCTCCCTCACATGTCTTTCAGCTGGTTTCTTGTGTTTGTAAATTTAATTCTTAGAGCAAATAATTTACCGTGCTATTACTTTGTAAGTCACTTCTCGTACCACCATTATTTCATTGATCATAAATTTGACTTGCAGGAAGTCTTACATACAACTGTAGAGTTGTATTTTACTTATGTCATGTTATGAAGTGAATGAATTTTAGTTCTTGGTGAAAATACACCCTAACTTTAAATGGCAGCTCCCCAGAGCTGCACTGAGCCCAAAGAAGTAACTAAATACAGTGTTCAAATGGAGCACACAAGTAGTTGAATCTTGTGAGCTTAGCCATGATATGTAGAAGAGTTATTTTTTACACTTCTGTGAATAATTTTTTTTCATGTGAGTTTTGCTAAGAAAAGGAAAAATTTACCTCTTTTCCCTTACCTCCTGCTCCCAAGGAGGAGATGCAAAATTAGTGCTTATAAAACCAGTAATGGGACTCTGTTTTTTTTTCATTTGTTTAGCAATTTCAGACTAGATTTTTATGCTTTCTTGTTCTTTGTTTTATTTCAGTCATTCCACAGGTATCTGTTTATTAATCTGTCCTCTAGAGTTCCCCATTCAAACAGAACCATCTAGTTAACCCCTTTCCCTGGAGTTTTCCATTGATTTTTAGTTCTATTTGCACTTTTTGTATGCAGTTAGAGCAGACTTGCTGCTTAGGAGATTTGATTGGGGAAAGAGACTGAGAAAGTACTTGGAAGTTAGATTTCAGGAAGAAAACTGGTAGATACGATTCAGCTAAGTATCTTAGCCTTTTTGTATAATGCTACCAAAGTTCCTTTTAAATAAGTCTCCGTAGCTTTTTCTGAAATCACGCTGCAGGTCACTAGAGAACAGTAACTTGTCTCCTAATATAATGAGGAAAGACAAAAATCTTGCACACCACTTGTCTTCAACAGCGACCTAAATCCCAAAGATGCAACGTGCCCAGTGATAGCTCTTGCAAGTGACTGCTCAAGATACGGTATGTTCTTAAGCAAATATTCCAAGTCCAGTAGCTAAAATGGGTTTGGTTTATTCTCTGTGTGTGCACATGCAAAGCCCAAGCAAATGCCAGTGGGTCCACTGAATTTGCACTGAGCTGCCGATACAGGTTTTTGTCTGGACCCAAAGTCGGGGCTCCCCAAATGTCACATGTTCTGTGTGTCCCTGGCAGGTGCCAGGGGTAACACGGGGTAATTCAGGGCTGGTTTGCATCACGCTGCCAGCACAAACGGCATTTACACCCAGTTGGGCTGAACTGAGCCTGACTTCGGGCTGTGAAGATTCTGCAGCCCTTGAAAGGGGCAAGGGGAGGTGGGAACCAGTGGTCCTAGAATGGAGAATAGTGGGACCTGATGGCAGGGAGGTCCCAGAAAGTAGCAGGAGCTCCGTGGCTCATGCACAGCGTTAGCAGCCCCTCACTGACTGTGAGGTAGATGTTTCCTGGCTCTTCCTGGCAGCGCGGTGTCCCGCAGCGCAGGGTCTCTTGGGTTTTGAAATGGTTCCTGTACCATCAGTAACATGTGCAGCACAGCTTGGTTTAGATCTTTGTGGAAGTTAAAATGTTTTCCATGCATCTCGCCAAGCTTTTCAACTGTTTGTGTAACTGCTGCCTTTTTGTCGGTGTGATTTTAAAATGCACGGAAGAAGCATGGACTTTCTATGGGGCGTAAAGGTTCCAGAGTGAGGAAGGAAACAAAGCTGAGGGTGGGCGTAAAAAAAACTCCGAAGCACAACAGTGGATCTCATGTGTGTTAGGATTCTGCAGTGGAGCAGTTTCCATAGTATGCTAAAGGTGTTTTCATTTTGTCGGACACAGCTGAGAAGAAATACCCTCATGAGGCAGGCTATGATGCATTTCTCTGCGGTTCAGGTAAAACACTTCTCAAACACTCCTTTAGAATTTGTGTTGGGACTGGGCAATTCCCTTCCTGCTCTGTAGCTCTGATACGAAGGAATATTTGTTTATATGCAATCTGTTGCTTTTAGTAATTTAGCTGCATTTTAGTGAGTTTTTGCTTTCCATTTGTTTAGCTTTGTTGTAATGCCACCTTGTTATTTCTCCTTCTAGTTCTTCTGAAGTTGGCTCATTTGCTACTGTGCAGATCCACAGGGTGAGTCCTGTTTAAATATTTGCTGAAAATTGCTTTACATGGGTGAGTCTTATGTAAAACAGTTGTTTGTTGGCTCTGATGTTTTGTTTTGCAGGCTGGCTTTCCTTTTGGATAAGTGTTATTGGGAATGTCACTATTCTAATTAGATTTTTATTTTATAAATCAGAAATTAGTAGCTTTATGTCAAAGCTGACATTTGAAAACTGAAATCAGGGCTGTGTGATGGCTCAGAGGTTGGGACGTGGCATTGTGACTCCCGGATCCTTGAACAGGCTCTCTCAAATTCAGTTCACTTGGATAAGGGTCAAATGATTTCCCATTAGTTTCCATTTTTGCAATCTTTGTGATTCAGTGCCTTCAGTTAAATTTCTGAGAGGCAACTGTTCAAATCACTTCACTTTGCTTGCAGCTTTTTGACTTCTGTAGAACACACCAAGATCTGAAATACCTGTTTTATCACTTGTTAAGGAGCTCCTTCAGAATATCTGTGCTCCAGCGACGCTGTGCTGCAGTGAAGTGCTGAACAAACAAAACTTTGTTCCATTTTGTTTTCTGATGTAGTGATGCAGTGGAGGCTCATCCTTCTTTCTCCCACTATCTCTCAGTGTTAGCTGAATATCTGAACAAGGTGAATTTCATTCGAGGTGGTGTTTCAAACATTGTGAGTATGAATTGCAGGTTTGTGACCCATTGGTGGGGTGCATAGGTCAGTAGCCTGGTTGATGGCTTCTTAGGGGAGAAAAATGTGCCAGCACCTGGGCCCAACTTGGCAGAAGTTGCCATCATACAAGTGACGCTACTGACCTTAGAAAAATTAAAACATTTTGCAAAGCAGAAACCCAAGTCATTTGCCATTTTCAATCCGATAAGACGGCATTAGTCAGTTTACATCGCCCTAGTTCTCTCTGCTCTGCAAGACAGCTTGTTGTTTCGCTGGTGGTTTCTCCATGGTAATCCTGACAGTTTGCTTTTGTAATTTATGCTTAGAAGAATCCTGAGATGAAAGAGAAATAATTTTGCACCAGCAGCTGTGTTGTACAACTTGTCTTTTATTCTTTTTTTTCATATTTTCCAATTGTATTAGTAGTGCTTCTATAGTATTTCCGAACTCAGATATGTCTCAATATTTTACATTTTCCAGAATTTTTCTGGGGAGGATGTTCCTTGCCAATATCCCCCTCTCCTGGTTGTTCACGTTCAAGGCTGGCCAGGGCTCAGCGAAAGGCAGATTTACCAGGAGTTTAAAGCTCATTGTCGCTTTGATGTCAGACGACTTTCAAGGAACCAGTTCATTTTGCTCTCCAATCGCTTTAAGCAGTAAGTCACTGGAAAGCCTTAATTTTTTGTCCCTTGATCTTCTCCGATCCAAGTCTTCATCCCACCCTCCCTGTGCTGCGACGACTCTTGGTGAAGAGATTCCTGTCTTGAAGCAGCCTGCAAGCCATGGCTCAGGACATTTGCTTTTGTTACAGCGTCAGGCTTGTTCTGCGAGATTATAAGCATCACCCTCACCTCCGGGTTTCAGTCTATCGCCATTGGAGGCACTCTCCACGCGTGAACTGCCTGCTGCAGTGAGTAACTGAAATCGTGGGTGTGGGGAGGGGGAGCAGCATGGAACAGCATTCCTTTCGAGGTGCCTGCCCCTGTCACAGCATTGGCCAGCTTCTCTTTTGCAGCGTTCTGCTGGCCTTTCAGGAGAACGAGGGGTCCAGAAGCAGGTTTGCTTGTGACTGCTGAGTGGCTGTTTGTGAGCTTTCCTCTGTGGGGAGCAGGACTTCACTCTCCATCCTGATTAACCAGGGAATATTACCCCATGGGTGGCAAAACCCAATGTATTTGCTACCATAACTGACAGAGGGTTGTCTTAATGAGCTGTAGTGCTAGCTCTAATAAGCTTGAGGAGAAAGAGACAGTCTCCAGCACTCCAACATGTGGGATGGGTGTGTCTTTTTCTACAGCAGTGTTGAAAGCTCAGTATTAGGAAAGAATTCAAGATTCAAAATGCACCCCTCTCATGAAGTGGTGACAGTAAAGCTCATGACTGGTGACTTTCTGGCCTGACATGGTTTGGAAAAGAATCTCAGTCCTTAATAAGAACAAAATTAAGCCCTAAATATAAGTAGCCTTAACAGCATTTTATTGTTCTTGCCCTTTAGAGTCTCTGGTATTGTGGCACTGTGGTCTGTCCTGGCCTTTGTACTCGG
>NW_009704693.1:11470-15709 GCF_000703405.1 Apaloderma vittatum
TGTTTATTTTAAAGGACTAGCTTACAGATGAGACATAAGGAATGCAGATGTGTTTGTCTATGTTTTGTTTTGTTTAATTTGATTCAATAAATTATGAGCAGAAAAAAAAGCAGCTATGAATAGTGGGTTTAATTGCTTTCTTGGAAATGTTTTTTTAAAGATGATATGTTGGTTTTCAGTTTGTGGTATTTTGTAGTCTGCTCAAAGCATCCTGAAGAGGGAGAGATGGTTCTTCTGATGCCTAATTTACTTCCTCTGCTGGTCCTTCACAGCTATGCATAACCCCAGTTTATTCCCAGTGCTCGTGCTGCTGCATAAAACACATTTCTGATGGAAGTTTGGGTAGTTATGAAATGGACGGGGCTTATATTTAGCTTCAGTTGTAAGGCAGAGAAAAAGTCACTGTTTACCAAATGAAAATGGGTAGAGCTGATGGAGAAAGGGCTCTCGGGGCTCATGGAGGATTCTGGGCAATAGTAAATAATTTACAGTGCTGTTGGCATTGTGCAGTAGTATTTTCAGTGGCAGTGGAGGTGGAATTTATCATCCCCCAGTTTGTAGGATATGCACAGGTCAGGTGAGTTGGCGCATGTTTCTATTTGCTTCTAGTGCGCAGTGGGCGAGTTGTCCTTTATCCAGAAATACCATGAAACATGCTCTGATACAGCTGAAGTTTTTGTCAGTCTGGAGACTATGGTCTTCAGAAATTTTTGTTATTATTTTCCTTCTGTTCTTAAAAACAACTTCCGGATTCATGGTCCCTAGATTTCATCAGTTGGACCTAATTGGATGGGGCCCGCGATTGTCTAATATGTAGAATCTACCCTTAATTGACTGTGAAACGGGAGTTGCTGCAGGAGACCCTGAAGCAGCTGCACAGTATCACAGCGTGCCCGAGATGATTTGCTGTCTGCTGCTCACAGTTTGCTACTCTGCTGCTCTTTAAGAGAAAAGGGCAGTGTATCTTCAGATGTGGTTCTCGAGTTCTGCACAGCTCTTACTTCTTAACCTCTTACTTCATAAGCCAGCTCCTACCCACATAAGTAACTGCCTTCTTGATGGCCTTTTGGGGCTTTTCTTTGGTAACCCCTTCAGTGATGGGGTTCTCTGTTGCAGTGTTTCTTCAAATACCAGTGTACATACCTAGCTTACATTTATTCTGTAATGATTTTTTTGTCTTTTAGCATCAATAGACGTCCCCTTGTGTCAAGGAGAGCACAGGCTCTGTGTGTTGTGTAGATTTGGGAAAATTTTCACTGGATGTTACATGCAGTAGTGTGCATTTTCCATAAAAACACTCTTCTTGGTTTATGATCTAGGAAACATAATACCCTTGTTCTGTGCAGTCCACGTTCAGCTAGCTCCTTAAATGTGGGGAGATGCAGCCTCACTTGCATCTAATCTTTGTGGCCTGGGGATCATGAAGATACAGATGCTGTTACATTTGAGAAGCACAGCAGCTTTTAAGGGAGCATGTGCTTTGAAGGAACAAAGAAATTGTTCTGCCTCTAAATTTCCCCCCTTTACTCCCGTTTTCTGCTCTGACTGCAAACAGACAAATACTCAGTTAGTTCTCTGCAGTACTTTTCTCTCCCTTGGTTCATGCTCTAGAAAAACACACTTCCCTGTGGAAGAAAACAGGGATCCTTTCACACCTCTTTGAGATACAGCCCGTGGGTCTGACCGGTCCTTCTCGCTTTCCAAGGGACAGACACTCCTCATGTAGCACCACGGTGTAGTGAATCAAGAGACTTGGCTTTCCTGTATTAGAACTGGGAGTACTTATAAATAACAGTTGCTACTAGATATTCCTACTATAAATCAATTGAGTTTATAGGTAAAGTAAATGCATGAAGAAGAAACAAGGGTGCTGCTAGGGGAAAACTTCAAGAAGCAAGTTGCCTGTCTGTAATAGCCTGGGGTCACTCGCTGCTCAGAGCCTTTTAAAGACATCATGAGATGTACTGGCAGTCAGTTCCCATGAAATGAGTTAGCTGGGGGCTAGTCTAACAAACCAGAGCAGCAGCTTTTAGCTGTGGGAACAGATTTATGAGTTTTTCTGAGAGGCTGTACATCAAGAGAAAATCTCCCTGAACATGCCAGTCTGGCCATTCCGACCTCAGCTGTTGCTTTTGCTCCAGAGTAGGGAATTGTCATGAGCTGAAGGTGGAATTATCAAAAGTAGTTCAGGTTATGCCTGTTCCTGCATGTCTTCTGTGAGGATTGGTGGGATATGTTTGATCCTTGTGAAGCCAATTTAAGGTGGCATAACCTGCCCTGTAACTCTGGCTCTGAGGAGGTGTGTTTCGAAACTGCTGAGTAGCTCTGAAGGTTGGCGGCTCAAAAAATCAAACCTGTCTCTCTAAGACAGCATCTAAGACAGACATCTAAGTAATAAAACCACAGCAATGTCCCTAGCAGCAGCAGCAGTTATAGCACACCTGCTTCTCGGCACTGTGAGAATCTTGTACTTTGTCTGTAAAGCTTGAAAGGAACAAACTGTTAGGATTCAAGTTTTGAAGGTGCACATTAAAAGTATAGCCCTGGTAATGAAGCACTGCAGATCAGAATATATCTTTTTCCAAGAGCAATTTGATTTTTTGATAAACTGAATTCTTTTTTTTTTAATATGTTCAAGATTAAATATAGACATAGTATCTCTACTCTGCTGAGAAGCCTCTCAGGGCACGTTCTGTTGCTGAACACACAGAGTGGAAATCTTGCAATGGAGGAGCTCAGCATTGTCTCAGATTACAAGAAATACTGTGACTGTTTTTGAGAACTTATGTTTTTCTCATGAATTTTGGAAAAAAACCCCACAAGCCAACAAACACAGCAGACAACACTGTTCAATGATGTAAAAATATCTATGGATCCATATGTGGAAAAGGCAAAACTATCTCTAAATATTCCTTGAAACATTGTTCTTGCTGGCCATGGCTTCAGTGGTTATATGTCAGATACACAGTGGCATTGGAGGAGAGCAGACTCTCAAAAGTCAGGGTATTCTTTTCCTGTAGAAGAAAGTTTTAAATACTGTGCTCTCTAATGGTGTGAATGAACAAGTCTTAATATTATGCATTCATTCAAAAAATATCATAGCTGATAACCTTGGTGCATCTTGGAAGGGCGAGACGGGAGCTGTCTTGCTGGACGAATCAAGTGTGAGGCAGCCTAACGGGCCGGAATGGCTCTGACTCTGTCACAGCGCTGCAGCTGGGTCAGGGCTTTGTATGCTGATGAAATGACTGAGGAAATTTTATGTGCCTTGTCCAGCAGAGTTTTCCTGTGTCCAACTGCTCCATTAGCACATTTTTGTGGTGTTCTCTATAAGCAGCAGCAGATCTGACTTCTATTTTCTGGCTTTATCTCCTTTTTTCCCATGGCTTTTCCCAACAGCCCCTCTCCACTGGTTGCTGTAGTCAAGACCACTGGAGAACCACTCCTGCCGCTGAAGACTAATCGAGGGGGTTAGCACATGAAATGCTGTGGCCATATTTCTTTCAACAGCCCTTATGCTTCAGGAAATGGAGTGATTATATGCAGTTTGACACAAGGGAGCCTCAGAAGGGGAGTGTTGTCAGCCCGGTCCCCTCCTTAAGGCAGGCATGTTAAGGAGAGGCAGAGCAGCAATGATGGGGAGAGCACAACTCCCTGTATCTTTTGGTTTGCCGGAGAAGCCCAAAAGCAACAGATTAGAGCTGTGTTGGAGAGTGTGATGTGTCTCGTGGTGGGGACAGCTGATGGCTGAAACGGCTGGCTCGAAGAGCTGCTGCCCAGGCTAGCCCACACCTCCCCAGGAGTGGTGGTACAGAGTTCTCCAGGTAAGTATACATAAATGCTGTGTATTTTGTTGCAAAGGCTGTGGCTGAGTGGCAAGGAGGGAGGCAAGATGCCTCCAAGCCCTACCTGTGCCCTCAGAGACACGGAACTCATGGGGCAGAGGGTGGCTGCAGGGTTCAGCAAGGACAGAGACTGGAAGGCAAAGATGAAGGATAGGAAGATTTTCTTCTGCAGGTCCTTGAGGAGTTGTGAGTTTGTTGCAAGGCAGGACACTATGAAAAGTGGAGAAGTCATACTGCCAGGATATGTGAGGGACAAGGAAAAGTTTATGCCCAGCTCATCTATACTTTCTCCTGCTGCAGAAACTATGTTATTCAAGTTTGTGGTTTCAATTGGTTTTAACAAAACCAGTACTTCAAGTATTGCGTGAGCATCCTCACACTCACCTTCAGGGAA
>NW_009704693.1:15740-27132 GCF_000703405.1 Apaloderma vittatum
TCCCAGCTGTGCAGCTGTGAGGGGACTCCCGGGCCAGGGTTGTTCACTTCTGAGCACAAGGCACTGCACGCAGAAATGCTCCTGCCTGATATTCATACCCCTGCCCTGCAGCCTGGGCAGGGAAACAAGACCTGGATCCTCAGCATGGAGGGGGGATTCATACATGTCTTTCTCATCAGCATCCTAATAAACAGGCAAGTAGTTGAATCTTCTTGCAATTTCTCCCCAGCCAGGGGAGCGTACAAAGATGAACAGACAGATGTTTCACAGAAGGCAAGATGGAGATGGGGCTCCTGCACCCCCTCCTCCCTGCATAGGACTGCCAAGGGCCCCTTCAGTCACAGGAGTGATTGACGCTGGTTCTGTTTCTGGAGCAAGTATGCTAACCTATAGACCTATGCAAGACTTCCTGCAGCCAAGCTTTAAAAGAAAATGGCATCAGCTGTCAGCGCTGTAAGTTAGGCTTGCTTTTAAAATACCTATGAGGTGGAAATCTGCAAGAAATAATGGTTATGACACAGGAGAAACCCATAATGTCCTGGTAGAAACATTTTCAGTTAACAAAAATAGGAAAGTGCTACTTAAAACATGAAAATGGGTTATTCAGCACCACCCAAGCACGCACAAATTAAGGAAATCTTAAAGTCATGTAAGTCTTGGACCTGGTCCAACCCACTGATACCCTTGGAGTTCACCTGGGTTTCTAAGCAGTGGAAGAGTAATTGGCAATCCTCATTCTGTATTTTGAAGCAATACAAACTATTTGTCCCATAAAACTTGGCGCTACGGATTGGACAGAGCTATGCATGTTCTGAGCTCGCTCTGAAAGATGCTGCTAGAAATTTCTGCTTTGCCTCCATCTTTGGCTTGCCAAAGGTCATGCTGTCTGTAATTTCTGTTTAACAAGATGCTTGCTTATAAGTGCAGCCAGCGTAACCAAAATGGGCAGTCACCCACTGGAACTCGTCTGTCCTGTGTGTGAAACATGTACAACAAACCCACAGGCTCCCACAGCTGCCTGCAGTGCTCAAAATTTGCCCCCTCCCCTGGGATGCAGGACTGAAGCAGCTTGATGTAATTGTTCCATAGGGCCGCTAGGTCATGGGAACTGATGCCACAGGAGACGTGCCGAGCTCCTGGGCCTTCCCTGTGGTCCTGCAGCCTCCAGCAGCTGGGCAGCCCCCCGGGAATAAGCTGGAGCCCACTGGTCAGCATGGGGTGTCTGGGGGCTGGCTGCAGCCAAAGGCATCCCTGTGGAGAAGGGATGCTCTTGCTCCGCAGCTTGTACTGATGACTGTCTGATACATAACTTAGCACAAGTGGTGGGGGACAGAAACACAACTGGAACTCTTCCTAATCCTGTAGGCACCTGTCGCCACCTTTAGACTCAAATAGTTGTGTGGTCTGGCTGGCACTTCCGGTTCCACACCTGCTCACTGCTGAGCATAGCCTCCTCCTCCTGGGGGCTTCCCGTGATGGTACTGCTGGAGGAGGGACCTGGAGGAACAAATCCTGCTCGTTGGTGGCTGCAGGCCCATAGTGGGGTCACATTGAACAGGAGGTAGAGCTGCTGCTGCACAAAGCAGTGCTCCGTCCTCTTGCTGCAGGCAGTTCCCAAGGAGGTTGTGCTTGCTTTTTAGTAGTGTTTGTTTTAGAGCACTGGTCATTGACTCCTGGCACACGTGCCAGGATTAGCAGCCTCACTGCTGCCAAGGTAAGAGTACAAAAGGACCCTGGTCTCATGCTTTCTTCCCAGTTGTTGGCCCCCACTAGGTTCCAGGATCAGCAAGTAGAGGAGAGAGATGGGCTTTGCAACTTCTCAGTGGGGGAGAGAGGCTGGGAGAAGTTAAATTTTGAGAGAATGGGCAGGAATAGGTGACTCAGAGCTGGAGGTAAGGCTGATCTGCAGGGTGAAACTGGGCTCCAGCCCAAGGCTGGAGATTTTGGCACCTTCACCTACACAGCAGTCCTTCCTCGCTGAAGGTTATCAGTTCCCTCAGGGTTTTGCACATTCACCCTCTAATCCATCACATCAGCATGGAGCCCACTCAGCCCACTAGAAACTGGCAAGAGGGCTGGAGCAGCCGACAGGAGGAGCTGGCAACCTCCTTTTCTGTTTCTTTCATGGTACTCTCCTTCTCCAGCTCTGAAGTATAAAAATGAATGCAGCTTGCTTTATAAGTATGGATTCTTCCCAACACTATTTCTAGTGTGGGGATGGTGCTCAGGTCCTGGATTTCCAGCCTGTCCTGGCTCTGTTTCTGCTCTCACCTTGCCTTCCCTGTCCCATCTCTTTTAAGGCTCTGAATGGCTTCTCTGAGTCTCATCTTCCTCCATCCTCCAACACAGAAATAAACTGGGGGGTTTGCACTGCTGCTGGTGATGTTGGAAGAAGCCTGAACAGTGATGTAGGAAGTCTGTGTTTCACACTGCTCAAGAGTCTGGCAGGCATGGCAAAGATGAGGAATGCCATGATGGTGACAATGATGGCAAGGTCAGACCTCATTCGGGCGCCTTGCTGCAGAGGCATTTTTTGGACAGTGATGAACAAGATCAAACTGGAGAGGACCACGACAGGGTTAAAAATGAAGTAAGTAACAACAGAAGTGAAGACAATTCTTGCATTGCTGCTCTTAGAGCCCTCATCGAGCAGAGCTTAGGAGTCCTTCATTTGGTGAAATCCCTCTCCTCCCACTGAGTTGGCAGGACAGGCTCAGAAGAACTGCAAGTGTGTGGGATGAGAGGGGGCTGGGGATGACTGCACAGGTGATGCAGGGGACAGGACCCTCAGGCATAGTGCTACACTGATGGCTGTCAAAAGGAAGGGACCAGCACTGTACACCTCTGGAGAAAATGACACCCAGCACCAAGTCAAGATAGCTGAGAAGCTACTCTGAAACTGCAGGTGACTGCAAGTCTTTAGTGTTGGCCTGGAGGACACATCAGCAATGACCAGTTTTAGGACACAGGCAGTAAATTTGCTCCTCTTCATCCTGGAGCACGGAAACCAGAGGATGATACTGAAGCCGTGGTTTTAGCTGGAGCCATAGTTATAGTCAGAACTGCAGTTTTAGCTGGGGTGTAGGAGACTTAGCATGCTTGAGCAAGCAGAATCAGTGGGAGAACAGAGGTGTGAGACAAAGGTATTCCACAAGGGGAGCTTATCCCCAAGGACAGGGTGCTCTTAGCTTCAAAGATGGAATGCCCCAGGACTCCCAAGTGCCATTAAAATATGCAGAACCAGCCTAGGCCAACCTTGGGGTGTCTTGACAAAGATAAGGAGTTAATTGAATGGAGCCCATCAAAAGGACACCCTGATGAAACATATGTTAATGAGTTCTCGGAAACTGCATGAATATGTGTATCTAAACTGTATAAAAGCCGTACGTTTAGCCCTTCTCGGGGCACACACCAGGTGGAGCTATCCCCGGCGTGCCCAGCGCTGCAATAAAGAATACCTGCTTAACAGACATCAAGGCTGTGAAGTTCTGATTTCAGCCTTTTCACGGCATCAATACCATTCCCACCGAATCCCAAAGTGGCAGTGGGAAGCACTCAGCTGACAAACACTGCCCTTGGAAATAACATGCTGTCTTCTCAGCCCCTGGATTAGGTCTCATTAGGCTTTGCTGGGTCTGTAAATAGGGACAGCACTGTGTTTGACTCTGTCAAATACTAACCAAGAGCTGTTCTGTCTGTTAGCAAGCAGGGAAGGTTCATCAGTTTATATTACTGAAGCCGATGGAAAAATATCATCATCATCTTATCAAATAGTCTAGAAGTTCATAGGTATTATAATTCAAAGAGATTTCAAACAACCTAGTTTCTCATGAGTCCAACATATTAGGAACAGAATAGTCTCTGAATGTTAGTTTATTTAAACGAATTACTTCACCAAAGGGGAAATGGGCTTATCAAACACCTCCAAGTCAAAGCTAATGCACATTTTGTATTCTATCAGAGCTGTTTTACTGAGTGATTCAGATTTCCCTGTTAGAGCCAGGTTACAAAGATCTCTGCTCAGGGAGTAAAAGGCGGAGGTAAAAACGGTTTCTTGCAAAAAGCAAACTGCTTGTTGCAGAAGACCTTTGCAAAGTTTAGAAATAAAATTCTGCAAGTTTTGCAAGTGTCCAAGCTGCCAGTATTGAGCTGATGGCACAGCAGAGATTCTCTTTTAAATAGCACTACATGCCAATAAATAACGAGAAAAAAACCTCAAATGATGTGGGCCTACTGATTTTACTTTTGTAGATGAGTATTAGGAATCCAGAGCCCCAAAGCAATGAAAGATGCTTCTTCTCTTGTAATAAAAACCCAGCAAATATAATGATGTTAGTAAATTACATGTATTACAACGCCCTTCATCAGCTACTAGGTATTTTTGATGGAAACCAATCTGAGAAAATCACAACTATTGTCAAAGCAAAAAATCTCTACAGCTGTATAAAGTCATGTTCATATAACCAAAAAGTTTGTAATTTTTTAGAGAGCACAGGGTCATTGACCAAAATTGTTTTAGTCCCTCTGTGTTAAAATGACAATTAAAGCATTTTGTTATACATACACAAATGTATATACAGAACTCACGATACCATTGGATTTTACACCTTTAGCTATGTAGTTTGTTTATATTTGTATAGGCTTGGGAAGAAAGTACCAAGGACAATTTACCCAGCGTCTTTTACCCCTTCAACAGCTGATAATGTTCAGTGCTTCATGGGACTAGGGCCTGGATTTCCCACGAGTCATGAACTTCGTTGTAATTTGTCTCCAGGGATCTAACCTCTAACTGGGGTGCAACACTAGTCCCTCCAGCTCTGGGGTCCTGATTTGAATCACTCCCTATATCCAACAGAAAAGGGAAGAGGTTATTTGTGTCACTGGCTTGTGTTCCCTGAGACTGTCTCCTTGTCTTGAGACACAGCCTCAATATGTCTGTTGGGAGGGAGGGCTGGGTACTCAGCTCTGTCACTGTGACCTTCCTCAGTGTGTCCTGGGTTATCTCCTGTCAACAAAAGCAGAGCCCTTACCCGTCTGCTTTTAGAGAGCTAACAGGGAATGCCCAGGGGCATTTTAAAAGTGTATAAATAAGAATAAATCCCTACCATCTGTCTTTAAGAATGAGACTTTGAAAAAAAAAAATTGTTGGGATGAAATCTTTATTCTGGCGCATTTGATCTCTTGAGTTTTGAATGAAATAGCAAAACCCCTTCAGGCTGTTTAAATACTTCTTTGTATACTCCATTAATTAAAAAGACTACTAGATGGCATTGATTTAAAACAAGAAGCCAACTAGTATTACAATTCAAGTTACCTTTCTTCCTTTATAAGCAAATTAGGCCAGGAGGCAATTGCTAAGACTCTTGTTTTATGCTTACAGCACTCACACCTGTTATCCCCATGTTGTCCTTGCCGGGGCAGAATGTGAGCCTTGGGGCAGCCTCACATGCTTTTTAGCTCCCTTGGAGGAGGAACTGTGGGCACAGGGCCGTACATTTGCTCTTGCAATTGTTTGAGACTGCTCTGGGGAATCGCAGGAGACAGCCTCCTTCTTTCTCAGAAAACTCTCTTGCTTGCAAGACTTGCGAAGTGAAGCAAAGTGGATGCAGAAGGCTCTGCTGGTCCTACAGGAATGGAAAGTCCCAGACATACTCATGAACTAGATTAAAGCTAAATAAGCAGACTTTATTAGTACCACTGCTGAAGACACAGCACTTGAATCCAGAATTCCCAAGAGCAGGACAGATGCAAAGGAGAATATGGATTTTTTTGTAGCAAACTTCAGCGATGTCATTAATGTGCTGAAGTAAGTGGGAACAAAGGATTAGAAAGGAGCTCTTACTTTCCAAAGCCCAACTACTTCTTATTACATAAAGAAAATATAATCCCATATTTAAGATGTTCATACTCCTTCCTAAAGGTATTCAGGATTTTCTGCCCATTCTTCTCTCAGCTTGACCAGAAAGCGACCAGATCAGTTCCCAGCCTCGATGCATTACCATGCTAGAGGTGATACGATCTTGTCTGCCAGGCCAAGGCACTCTGACAGTTTTAGATAGTGTCTGACATAAGTAACCATGTAATTTCCTGACTGGAGAAAAAAAAATGCACTACACAGGCAGTTTTTCTCTGTTTTTCAGAACAAAAATGTAAGTCAAGTTTCAGGCAAATTTCAGGCTGGGCCCTGTTCCCAGTCAAGCCAAGGTGAGAGCTTGGCTGGAGGTTTCAATGGGAGCTGCTGCAGTGATTAAAATGTTTAAGATATATGTTTAAAAATAACTACTTTTATCCTGAATAATGCCAGCATGCTAATTTTTTTTTTTTTTTCAGAAAATGGATAGTTGTGCGTGGGAAGAATTGCTCACGCCTGGTGGCACCCACCAAGTTCCTGGCTGGAGGAACCCCGGCTAACCCAGCTCATGACCTCTTCGCCAGGTGGGTCAGTGATGTCCCACAGCTCGCGGGGGAGGAAGAGTGAAAGGCAGGGCTGAGGCAGGTCACTGCCTGCACTCAGACAAGCTCCAGGGTTGATGTTGTAACTGCGGGGGGTGAAGCAGCCCAGAGCCTCCAGAAAGGTAACGTTTCCTCATTGCTCAGTGAATCTAAAGGGTTAAGATGAAAGAGAAGGTATTATTTTCTGCCTAAATTAGGAAAGCAAAGACATTTCTGAGATTCCCTGCTCAGTGTGTATGTCTGTGTCCTGGAAGACTTGTGCCAAATAAAGACTTCATGTAAACAATCAAACAAAAATATATTGTCTGTCTGAGGTAGAAGGAGTGCATTGTTAGAGAGGGTGAAGACAGTCCCCCTGGAGCCAGAAGGTGATTTTGGAATGAAGCACATAGAGATAGAAGAGCTTTCATTGCTGGTGGTGCGACGGGGGTAGGGAATGAAGCAGGTTATGATTAGACTGAGTGTGGAGACCTGCTGGGTAGAAATGCAGTGATGAGGTGTCCCAGGGAGGTGCTGAAGATGCATGCTCTCCATGCTAGTTTTGCTCATACTTTGAGGGATCTGCTTGCACTGGAAAAAAAGAAAAAGTTACACTTTTTTTTTTTCCTTAGATTTTTTTTCCTTTCCGTCATTCTTTTCATTTTCCCAATCTCTTAAGCCTTGTCTGGCACTTCAGGTGGTCACAAGAAGGAAGTAAACATCTCAGGGGTGAGTTGCAGAGCACATACGTGATAAGAGAATGGGCAGGGCAAAAAAACTAATCACAAAACAAGTATAAAGAAAGAAGAGTGGAAATGCAAAAAAAAGAAGCTGTGGATATTGGAGTAATATAGAGGACAAACGAGGCACAACAGTCATTTTAGCATTGCTAATTCTGCTCCTTTTGCTTGGTGCAATTCAATGCAGGGCTGAAGGGCTGAAGCCACTGCAATGGCAGAAATACTATTTTAAGGCCTGTTTGTTTTCAAATCAGCTGACTAACAAATGACCCTAGAAGGGAGGAGCCACCTCTGCCTATTCCAGAAGGATTTTGACTCTTATGCAACATTTTGTATGGAAAGAAAAACTTTTCAAGGCACAAATACATAATTTGCCTCATGGTGCTACAATGGCCATGTCCTAGAGTGATACAAGGGGCTCATGTGCTTGTGGTACAGGCACGTATTTGGGATATGTGAGGAACATGTGAGTATTGCCACTTTGGAATATCGTGCTGGTTACTGCAGTCGGGGAGTGCTCTCGTCTGTAAATTAGGGCAGAGAATGTATCTCCTGCTGCATTAACGTAAAGGCCTGTTCTTGGAAGCCAGAAGGTGTAATTAGGCTTACTCAATCACATGTTTCCACAGGGGAAGTCTGTTTCACCAGTGACACAAGGGAATGAATGCTTGAAAAGTCTGCCTTGTTTTGCCTGGCACGACATGCCTTCAGAAAACCTGCACCTACAGATTGTCACGAGAAAGATTTGCATTTGTAATCATGGGACAGACAGCACCACTCCCTCAGCTGTTTCTTCGCAGCTGATGAAAATGTGAAGACTGAAGCATTTAGGCCTTGATTGAATAAAGTACCTGAACACAGGCTTGAATTGAGGTGATGTGATTTAAGTCCTGCTGGATGGAGCGTGCCTTTCAGAAGAGTTCTTGGTTTGTATACCCTACAAAGCCTTTGTCTTCAGAGGCTCCACCCTGATCCCATCCTCAGGTGAGCATACCAGCTTGCTTAAGTAGCTGAAAAGATGCAAGAAACCCCTGTAAAACTAGTTAGCTGGGATCGGGAAGTACCCTATAGCCTGGGGCTCATTCCCTGTTGTTGGCCTCACAAATTCTGTACTGTAGTTTAACTCTGCCAAAATAGGGTTAGTAGATGCACACAGAGTCTGACACAGGTGATAGGAACAAAAAATGCACGTTTACAAGTCCTGGCCAGCATCCTCCCTGCCTCCTCCTGCCTCACCTGTCACAGCTCAATCATCAGACTGATGGTCATGATCCAAGAGACACAGACTCCAGGACTTGTCTGCCACATGAGGGATGATCCCTACTGTTTTGTCATCCCGGCATGGTGGTGTGTGTGGCTCTAGGGGTAACTGGCCACTGTCTCCACGGCTCTCCTGGGGCTCTCCATAGATCACTGCCAGCATATGGAGGCAGGACAGGGTGAGTGCCATGACCTCTCTCCTCATCACTGTGCAGACTGCTGGTAGACCTGTGAGCACCAGCTTCAGAAATTCGCTCATCTGTACATCCCCTGGCACAGAGGTGAAAGGCAGACCTGTGACCCGCCAGCAGCTGACTGCGTTGTGCTTTGCTCTGTGCTTGTGCAGTTCTGCTCCTCCCCTGTTAATTCTAGCATATCATTTATCTGAAAAGGAGGGGGAAGCCTGTTACCTCTCCACGACACATTTCAGGACTGTGTCCCGGGAGTCACCTGGCAGCTCTGAAGGGTGGCGCTCAGTCTCTATGCAGACAGCTCTGGTTTTGATCTTTGGACGTCACAATGTCTGCAAAACTTTCCAGTGAAAGCAAGAGCTACTGTCCATCTAGTTATTTTACCAATTTCCTTAACTGCTTTTTAAATTCTGGCTAATATGATTTCTTCAACTTCAACTTTTCTACAACTTCAACTAAATTCTAGTCTCTTACTGATTCTTCCTTCACTCGTCCCTGTCTCCCCCAAAATAACAGCAGAAACTAATCCTTTCTTTACCTAAGAGAGTAGTAAGTTTAATTTTGGCAAGATATATGTGTGTATATAAATACTGTGCATATTACAGTCATCTGGAGTTTTGGTACATTCAACCTGATGAGAAGGTGTTGTTTAGCTCCGTGACTGACACCTTATTATCTCCTTGCCTCAATCCATATTTGGAGGAGTACTAAGGAAATAGCTTTGCTGAGGATGTCTCTCACATCAGAGTCTGGTTTCTTTGTACTGCAGCCGAAAAATCCACATGACAACATAGGTGGAGAAAATTCAATCTGTTATGGGTATTAAATGTGCCCTGAGTCATGCATGTAAACTCCGCTCCTAAATGAGAATGTATATTCCTATCAGTGGGAACATGAGTGTATGGAAACCACAACAAGGTATTAAAAGATTAGGCCAGGAACTGCAAGAAAAAAAGTAGGACAGCGAGGCAGAAAAACAGGACAGATGATGCCAAGCTCTCAACCTTCTAGCTCTTTAACCTAAGTGCCTTGTGAGCAGCTCAAGTGCTGTCAAATGATTCTTTGCCAGGGCTACATCCTATGGTTTTTACTGGGACTGCGTTGGCCGAGGGGGGCCAGTGGTAACCTGGATATTTCTGTGCTACCCTGGCTCTCCTCTGCCCAGCCAGTTCAGTCCCACTCGATCCCACCATGGGTGCATGCCTGGCACATGCCTGCAGCCCTTCCTGTGGCTGCCTCCAGGGTGGCCCAGCAGCACGTATTGCATGGCCAAGAGCCGCACAGAAATGCTAGTGTTGGGCTCACAGGGCAAGAAAAGTTGTGTGTCCTTGACATCAAAAGGTGAAGGGAAAGGCTGACAAGGGAGAAGAACCATAGCTCTAGGAAGTGTGTTCAGCAGAAAACAGAGGCAGTAATAAGTCTCTGGAGCTTCTAACTTCTGAGGAAAATATTTTTTATTAACAAAAGACTGAGACTTCAAGTGAGTGTGAACACATTTTAGTGGCTGCAAGTCCCTGCTAAGGGGAGGGAGAATGCAGTGGTGTCTTCAAACTCTGTACTTCCGAGGAAGAAGGAACCTGACGTTTTGATGCAGAAAGAAGTGACATTCCTGAAAGATGCAAAATGTCAGTTTCTTAATCTCCAGCTGCAATTCAATTCGTTGTTTTTCACTACCTAACTCATTTTGTGTTGCCTATCTCAACTCTGCAGAACAAATACTGTTACCAAACCAAACTATGAATAGGACAAGTCAATACTGTTTCTGGAAGCAAAGTGATGACAGTCAGCCAGAAATCCTGAACCTGGAGTCCTCACAGGGGCAACCTGTGTTCAGGGGCTGAATTGTTACCTGGTTTAATGACACTGATTTCCATGGCTTTGTGATGACTTGCTACTGCTGAGCATCTTGTCCCATTTCTGTCACAGGTATAAAGGAAAAGGTGGAAAAATAAAAAAAAACAAAAAAAACCCACCAAGACCACTTGTTTTTACTGTAGTAGAACCGACTCTCCTCTTATTGTCTTAGTGAGGTTGAAGTAGTTGAAGAAATCGAAGTGGTAGGTGAACTCCTTGTTTTATTAATACTTGTATTACTATGCAAGCTAAGCATCTCACAGATTTGAAGTTACCCTCCCAGTGCTCCCATGTTACTCCCATTTTGCAGAGGAGGAATTCTGATGAGCATGAGGAAGTCTGAGTTAACACAGGCCTCATGATTTCTGCCCTCACAATCACTGTTTTGTACTCTTTCTATGCTTTAAAAATATCTCTTTGCAGAAAATAGAATGGCTTTTTTTGATATTTGAGCATTCTAGATCCTCTCCAGGTATACATGCTTGATAGAAGAGACCGTGATCTTCTGTCGTTATGCAGTAAACCTACTGCACAAGCTTGTTTTGCACTTGTGTTCAAGATGGATCACCCTGAAAAACACAAATTATCTCTGAGTCTATATTTTGTCTTTGAAAAGAGACTAGGATTAGAAGTGGTTTGAAAATAACAGAACTGTATTAAAAGAAAAATATTTGGTTACTTGAGATTCTTCTTTTAAAAGATTCAACATTTGGGAAAAATCCTCAAGTAGAAAAGTATTTCCCTTCCGAAATGATATATTGATGCACTGTGCTCTGATACATCTCTGTCCGTTAGGCTCTCAATCAGACAGCAAGAGAAAAGAGGATTGTATTACAAAGTCCTGTTCCACAGTGCACTCTGGGAGGTTCAATCCAATGAAGGAGAAATGAGACATGAGAAAACTGGGCTACAGTT
>NW_009704693.1:27163-48156 GCF_000703405.1 Apaloderma vittatum
ACAGAACTACAGTGTAATATCCACAATGAAATTTTAATTTCGAAATACTGAATTAATCTGTGGACTTTTAAACAATTCACAATTCAGATGGAAATTCCTTTATTAAATCCCAGTATCATATAGCAATATACAGCTCTTTCAGTCATGTCACTACAAAGCTCTTGTTTACTGCTTATTATCTAATTACATTAATTACACAGTAATTACATTTGTAAGCATGCCATCAAATGACTTGCAAAGGTGTTGCCCTAAGGAGTGACAGACCTACCCTGGCTGAGACCAAAGAGTGTTCAGAAAAGGCTTTCAACAATTTCTGTGTCATCTACCTTGATTTTTTTGAAGTACTGGTGCCTTCATACAGCAGTTATCATCCTTTTAAATAATTTTCCAATACAAGGGATCCTCAATAACATAGCTATTTCTCTTGTGTGTAGAAGAGTGCAGGGAGGTAGGTGGACAACCAGACCAGCTGAAAAATCATGAGTGTTCATATAATCCAACCAAAGAAACTAAGGTTTCATCATAACAAGCATCGAGGATTTTACTTAACAACCTACTCATGCAGTGCAGAGAGCAAAGACTAAGGGCTACCTTCTGTGATAGGTTAGAAATGCATGTAAATGATGAATATGTGATACAGAATGAAAATAAGAAGAGGGATAAAAGAAAGAAGACAGGCAGATTAGTACAATCAGGAGTAGAGATTATTTCAGGGCAGTCCTTCTTACTAGGGCGGGCACTTAACATAACTTAGTCTAACCAGCAGCTACTTAAAAGAAGGTTTTGTACATCTGTTGGTTGAACACAAGTCGAAGGATAGAGCACCATAGTACCAGACCCTCCTTTCATTATGTTTATCAGTAATACAAAATGTCTTAGTCTATATGAGGTAACCGGATATAATCACATCACTTTATCTCAACCTAAACAACCTAAGCAAAAGCAAAGTTTATTGGCTATTTGGCACTCAAATTTTTCTTCCAACCACAGACAGCTCTGACTCATCTCTATCATGTGTCTCTCATATTTTCTAATCCTGTAACTTCTGCTTTGCACAACGGAAGCTAAAACAGTCTAAACTGCCTATAGTAGTTAATCATATACAGCAAGTTATTACTTCCGCTCTTATCCTATTCTGTCCCTGATGGTTTCCTGCATTGTCTTACACATATAAAATGAAAACATGGAATGAAAATACTGTTTTCTATATTGCCTTATAGTACATAGCAGTGTTGGCCCTAATGCTCAGTAGCTGGTGGATCTGCCAGCAGGCAGGTGCAGTGTGTGATGATGTGTGACGACGCTGGGTTTGGTGCTAGTGTTTGTGCCATTGGTGACTGGCCCGAGAGGGAAATATGACTCAGAATGATTTCAGCAAGGGTAAATTTCCACTGGGGACAGACTCCACTGACCCAAGGTAAGAGCTGCCACCTGCTACACAGGTTAGGACTACAGGGTGGGTCTGCAGACAGTCGAAGATTCTCTGAAACCCAAGGACAGAAGAGACCTCCTCACATTCAGTGTGGATGACGACAGGGGATGTCTGAATAAGCAAGGTTTTGTGAAAGACTCATGGTGATTTCTCATGAAGAGGGAGATAGGGAAAAAAATGCTGGTGAGGCTTTGTAAGGAACTGACTGCTAATGATCAAAGATTCAGCCAGGTGAAGCATCACCAAGAGCGGATCAGAGTATGGAAAGATGCAAGGCTGGTTTGTGAAGAAAGAAGGCAGTCTCCATGACTTGGTGGGAGACAGGCAGAGAGCAGGAACACATTTCCACTTGCAACAGTCAGACACTTCTCAACCAATAGGTAGAGAAATATGTTATGGAGATTCTTTGAGAGGTGACCACGTGTGGGTTTTCGTAAAGTTATGTATTATTTTCCTTCCCCAGGAATACCTTTTCCATTTGTTTTTTATAACTTTTAAAACTTTATATTTTTTCCTTTCCCCTCACAAAAAAACCCAACAACACAGAAGAATGCGCAAGTGGAAACCTTTTTGTATTAGTTTCTCCCAAGCTCACAGCATCACTAACAGCTCCTTTCTTCCTGGCCCTCTCCCTCCACTCCCCACCCTTCTCTGATTTAGGAAGCTTCCTGCAATTGCCTTCTGGCTGCTTCCTCACCAGCACTGTGCCAGGACACAGAGGTATGAGGTCAGCTCCAGAACACCATTAGCTCAGATCCAGAACACCACCTATGCTGCACCCAGCCAGGTCAACGTGGCCACTGGGTATTGTATGAACGTGTCTGTACAGCTTCTGTACCCAAACGGACCAATTTCCCCTTCGTCTGTGGGGTTGTGCAAGTGGAGCCAGCCTGGAGTTGTCCTTCCCACCCCAACACACCAGAAACCTGCCCGGGCAGCACAGACCTCACCCTGGCACTAGGGAGCTGGAGCTCTGCTCCCCCCGCCGTGTGGCATCATTCCTGAGTGCCGAGCCCTAGAATGCCACCTGGAGATGTGCAGGTAGGAAAAAAGAAGGTGTGGCTCAAATCAGGAGCAGGAACATCTCTAAATCCTCCCATGCTCACATGAAAGTCAATCCATGAAGTTTCCATGTAAATAGTTCCTCTAACTTGCCCACCATTCTGGGCAGTGGGGTAACAGGCCAGACATCTCTCTTTGCTTCCAGTGATTTCCAGAGCCTTGCACACCATTTTTGGGCCTGTCTACCCCTACCTTTCTATCTGCTATTAACTACCCTTTTCTTATCAGCCATTTCGGAGCAGAACCTAAAATGCATGAATCATCGAAAACCATCTCTGACAAAGAATAGAAAATTAATGTGAAAATAGCTTTACCAAACTATTTTAGCGGCCTATATGGTCCCAACAGTAACCATAAACTGCCCATCTCTCACTAGCTGCCTTAGTCTTACCTCAGATAAGGTTATTCACAGGTTCTCAGAGTATACCTAATTTTCAGGCCCTCTGCCATGGGCCCTAAATTCACTTTCATAAAAAACATACAATGAGTCTTAACTACTCGGAAAAAAGACTGATTAATTCACTTCTACCAAATTCAATTGTCAAAATCTTTCAGTGGGATTTCAGGATTAAGCAGTAATCCTTGCTTTTGGAGCCTGCTATTCCATACTGTTCTCATAAAAACACAATCCTATGATTGCCATTAACAGGATTTTATAGCTGATTTTATGCTAACTGAGCGGCCATCAAGGAGTCTTCATTCTAACCCTGATTCTGGACTTAGTCTTCTTAGTCTTAATCTTCTGTTTTCTTGAATCTTAACTCCTACCATAACCTTCCTTTAAACTATGAACAGATGATCCCTGCTGGCCTCAGAACTGGTTTGTGACATGTGCTTTCACTTTGCTTTGCAGAAGCCAACAATAAATCCAGCTCTCATGCCTGTTGACCCTAAAACACAATTCACCAATTACCATCCTTTTGGAAACTGGGCATGGGAAAAGATCACGGCTGACAGGTGTAGGGGTAAAAGATGCCTAGTGTGTTCTGTGGTGAGTTTGGGGTTAGGTTAACCTAAAGTTTACCCTTAGTCTAACTCCTACATCAATGATATGCTCATATCACCTATTGAGGAGTAACCATAAGTCATTCTGGCTCTTCTAGTATCTGTGAGGCTTAACAGATCTTAAGATACTTACGACCCATGTGCTTGTCCCCAGTGTGCCCCAGAGACCTCTGTTTGCTTTTCATGGCATGCTAGAGCCCTCTGTTTGGGCTTTGGTCATCTTAGAATCCCTCTGACTTTCAGTGTGCCACTCAGCCCTCTGTTAATTTCTTAATCCCGGCTCTTCAGTCCACACTCCTCTGAAAGCTAAGCCCAACTCCTAATCTCTATTTGAGCAGAATAATTATGGAACGAATTTCAAATGGTAAGTGGTAATGACTGAATGACCACCAGGAAAAATTGACTGCCTGTAAGTGCTGCCAGAGGTCATCTCCTAGGGGTTTTTGTTATGGCTCATATAAGTGTATAATTAGGAGATCTGACTGCGAGGTACACAGATGCTACTTTATATACTGACACCTGTATCAACCACATAAACGCCTCTAATTTGGTTTATGCATCCTAGGTTGTTGAGTTGTATTTAATAAATGATTTGTAACTTCTTTTCATGTTGCTTTCTGCTTCCAGGAACTGGAGATATAAGAACACGAGTTTATTCGATGGCGCAAAGCAAACTGGTAAAAATGTAACACTGCTTGCTTCGTACATACTGAATATTTGAAACTGTTAGTACATTGAATTTACATCCACTGCAAAGCTAGCCTGTCCCACCAGGTTAGTATCTGTCAGAAAAGTTTAGGGAGAAAGTATCACTGTGACAACGTCACAGATTGAAATTACGAGAATCTGTATTTTTCATCTTGCCTTTATTATGGATACTAATTTCTAGTCCCAAGATCTGTTTGGGTTCCATACTTTGTTACTCTTGTTCAATGTCTGAACAGTTAAACTGATTCAGAAAAAGATGCTCCATCTGACACAAACACTCCAAGGGGCAGCAGACGTGGGGTCACCCTGTGCTGTTCGACCTTCCTGTTACCCCTGAAGCCACCACAGATAAACCATGCTTGTGAGCCGTTCCCCTCAAGACTAGCTTTCGTGCTGCTGCCCTGGCCTTGTAGATGATGACTGACGGTGTCCCAGGGACCAGTCGCAAAGGAGGTGCCATGTACCTGTGAGAGAGGGATCACAAACTAAACACCCTGTGCAGACACGGAGGTGAGGGCATCCCTGATTTTGGATTGTGTTTGTGCAGCAGACAAAGTGAGCTAAGAACCCAGGTACCAGCTCAAACTGGAAATGTTAACTTCTACAATGACCCTTCTCATTGCTCATATGCATATTTCATTTTATGGGAAAGGAACAGTTTTTTCTCTTTCAGAGGTAGCTCAAAATTTTCGGTCCCATAGCTGATGAATGTAAGGTAGATTACAACTTAAGCCAGCAAAAAGCAATTAGAAGTTGTTTTATTTCACTCAGTTTCTTTCCTAACTTTATTCTGACCTTCCCTTTGGGGTCATTTATTTCTCACATTAGTTAGTAGTTTTTCCCATGTGGGGATTTGGTAGTTTTAGTGAAACATTTAAAGAAGACCAAGCAAACTCTCTCCTTTTTTGGCTAAGAATGTTTGTTCTGCTAATATCTGAATATAAAAACAACCTAATACTTGGGGCAAAAGCAGGAGACACCCTCAGGGGATTTTTCAAAGAGTTATCTGCTTTAGGCCTGTTTGAACTTTTCAGGAGAGACCATTTAAACCTCAGAAACAGATTTTTGGTTCACATTACTGGTTTTTTTTTGGTAGAATAATCACAAGATACAGTTTTTACCAAGAGGACTAGATGTATGAGACTAGCACAATGATGTGGCTATTTTCTTTGCTCTGTGTTTTCTTTCTCTCTATTTTCTCCACTCTGTGAATTAGTTTTCCTCCCTCCCTTCCTTCCCTCCTCCCTCTCTCCTTCCTCCCTCCCTCCTTCCTTTCCTTCCTTCCTCCCTCCTACTCCCTCCCTCCTTCCTTTTCTCACTTTTTATCTTTTTTATTTTTATTTCTTCTTTCTCCCTCTCTGTCCCTCTCATGTTGTTTTCTCATATTAAAAAGTGTAAGACAAATTTACGAATCAACTTGTATTATTTTTGATGGTGTATGGTGGCATAGTTCTAAATTGAGATTTTTTTTCCCCTCAGATCTTAGCATCCCCAAATAGATTTCCGACGCATTTCATTTTTGTTTGTTTAAACTATGTCTCTTGGTATTGTAGCAGCTCAGGACAACTTTCCATATACTGCCAGTCAGTTCCCACAAGAGTTAACTCCCAGGCTTTCAGCTAGACGATTTGCCAGTTACTGAGTGATGCCATTTGAAGCACAGCCCCAGATGATGAGCCTGGGGCCCTTTATTTGGCATGCCCCAGGCAGCTGGAGCAATGGGAGAACTGCACACTTCTTTCTGAGGGAGTCATGGTCAGAGTCACTATTTGCTCCCTTTCTTACCAAAGGCCAATGGTTGGAGAAGGTAACCTTCAGCTTCTTCAAGGAAGTCCTTCAACAACTTCAGGGAAATCTGAACAGACCATGGATGTATCTGGAAGGAGCGGATCGTTTCCATTCTCATCTCTGAATGCTCTCATGTGGGAATGACCTTAGTAAGTCCTAAACTTTTTCCTCTTTTTTTACTCTCCAGAAAGAAATACTCCATTTATACATTTATACTTCTAGTATTTTTTTCATACTCGAGTCTTTTAATTCTTTTTTTCCTGCCTTCTTTGTTCTAACTCTTGAAGTAGATAACTTCTTTTCTCCCGTGAAGCTTTATTACACTTCCAGCAGTATGGTGTTTGAGCACCTTCCCTCTGCAGTTTTTGCAGAATACTGCTTTGAGGAGGCTTGCCACACCTTCTGGTCACTGCATTTACTTGTTGCATTCACAGTCACTTCTCTACCATGTTTCCAGCTATGTTGTTTGTTCCCTCCAACTGCATCTTAGACAGTGGCATGGACAACATGCAGGTGGAATCATTATTAACATTTCTGAGCAGGTTTAAATGCCAGCAGGTTTAAAAGCCCTGACGCTTCCCAGGTAGTTTACCAAATGATCTTTTTTTAGACTGTGATACCCTGTCTAAAGAAGCTGTTCTGAACCCAGGAAACCCGGGGCTCATGAGAGAAACTTTATAACTGGGGTGAATGGCTTTGCTTAAACAATTGCTGCAAAAGTTGCCCCAGCATAACTTCTTTTATCTTGCATTTGATGTTCTTAACTGGTTGAGCATATGAGTGAATTCTTATTACAGGATATTAATGAACAAGGCTGCTTATAGAGATGAACAAAGTCAGATAGGTGAGCTTATTGTCAGCTGTTAGTCCCTGTTAACATTAGTAAATCTGCAAGAGTCCTCAGTGTGACTCTGTATCATCACAGGGGCAGCTGGGAAGTTAGAGGGAGGGGGGCATGAAATACTTGTATTAAAATGAGCTGAAGCCAATGCTGCTAATTCTCTGCTATGAGATTAAAGGAGACATGCAAAAGAACTTCTTCCATAACTCAGAAAAACAACAGTTAAATTTATTAAAACAATGGCAGGGAACCTGAACTTGTGATGGGTTGGATTTGTAGTGTTTGCAGGATATTTGCAGTTGCGCTAACTGTTCAGAGTGCATAAATGTTATTAAATTATGTTATCCTATGATAAATGACACTTAAAGCTGGTAAAAAATGACTGTCTCAAAGTAGTGGCACTTTGCTTTCCCTCCACCTCTGTACTTGGCGGGAATACAATGCTGAGTGTCTACATATTATTTTCGCTTACTTAATTAAAACCCTTCCTGGAAAAGTGACATTGGTATTATTTTTTTTTACTAAAAAACAAAACAAAAAATTATGAGCAAAATTCACTTGAAATACATATGCTGAACTTAAAATTAATGTCATTAGCTCCAACGGGAGCTGAACAGATCTGTCTGGGAACACTCTTGGACTCTAACAAGAACCACCAGTGCTATCTGTGACTACTATATCATGAAGCTTTGCAACATGGTGGAGACATTGCTTGTCCAAGAGCACTTTGAGAAGATCTCTTTAGCTGTGGTTTAGCACTCATATGCTGAACCCCACAGAGAAGGAAACTCAAGATTTCTCCTAGCTCCTTAGCAATCTTTAACATTGCCAAGAGTAGTCGCAACTGGGTTTCAGCTAGGATCAGTATATCAAAGCTTTTTGCTAAGGCTTTAAGCTATGACCAGAAACTGAGGGTCCACAAAACAGAAAGAAAGGGGGGGAGGGGAGGAGCACAAAATGCTCACAGTGTATTTTTATACATATTTACAGAACGAAGAGCTGTGCTATCCAAACTTGAGCTTTCCCCATGGATGAGTCAAACATAATGTTTCATCCCAGCGAAGGCACAGAGAACATCTCAATGCACAGAAATATTTCTACACAGGAAAGGGTCTGGGAGATATTGACCCCACTTTGGGTAATTATGATCATCTCCTTCCTGGGTTTTTGTGAAAATGGAATTGTCCTCTGGTGCCTCTGCTTCCAGATCAAAAGAAACCCATTCACTGCGTATATCACGCACCTGTCCATTGCTGATATCTCCTTACTACTTTGTACATTTATTCTGTCAATTGAGTACATTGCTGGGTTTGGATTTGCATATGGTTTTTACTACTATATCACCACTACACTATCAATTGTCTTCCTTCTTGGATACAATACTGGTCTCTATCTCCTGACCGCCATCAGTATTGAGAGGTGTCTGTCTATTGTTTACCCCATCTGGTACCGATGCCACCGGTCACAGCACCAATCGGCAATTGTGTGTGCAATTCTGTGGACTCTGTCTTTTCTGATGACAGTAGCCGAATACCTAACATGCAAAAACGATTCAACGAAGGAACAATTCGACGACGGCAACCATTGCCAAGCACTGCTCATCTTCACATGGATCCTGACTTTCATGATCTTCATTCCTCTGATGATTCTGTCCAGCCTGATCTTGGTTATTAGGATTCATCGTAATTCCCTGAGACCTCATTCGTCAAAGCTCTACATCATCATTGTGGTCACAGTCATTGTCTTCCTCATCTTTGCCATGCCTATGAGGCTGCTGTATCTTCTGAATTACCACCACTGGTCATCTTTGCTCAGCCAGCAGAACCACGTCACCGTTGTTCTCTCCACCGTTAACAGTAGCATCAACCCCCTTGTTTACTTCTTCGTAGGAAGCAGCAAGAAGAAGAGGTTCAAGGAAAGTCTCAAGGTGGTTCTTAGTAGAGCACTTGCTGATGGGCTGCGGCCGAGAAGCCAGGAGGTTGGCATGAGTTTGGATATAGCTGAAACAATTTTCTAAAGCTTAGGGGGGAAACTCTAGGGGCAAATAATTGGACTTGGAAAGTTTAATAAACCACTGCAAAACTATAAGTATTTTTCTTCTATCAAATGTAAAAAGCAGTATTGTTATCTTTGGTGGTTGAGCAATGGAAAAATATGGACTAGAATAAAGATAACTTTTATTTGCATTTTCTTAATTATTCAAACACATGGTACATGCTGATGTGACTATGTCAGTCAAAGATACCACAGTGGAAAAGAGACAGGCCAACAGAGAATATAAAAAAAGGACAGAGAAATATGTTATAAATAGTGTGACATTTATACAAGCGCTGAGCACCCGTAAATGCTATTGAAGTCATCAGGGCCTGTGTGTATTCGCATTTTTAAAAGTCAAACCTACTAAACGCAGGATTCACGTTACATACTGGGATTTAATTTCAACTATTTCCAGCTTGTTTAAGTGCGTAAAACAGCTGCTCCCCAGGGGAAACAGAGGAAGAAGTCCATGTATGAGAGTAAGTCCCCATGTATACCCCAAAATGTACAGTGTAGCTTTGGTCTAGCAAGGCATTTTAAGTATATATTAAAGGGTCAAGTTCCTCTGTGGCTAATGGGCTACATCAGAGTCTGTTTTCAGGTGTATGTTGTGTAATTTCCAGTGACATCAATATTTCTCTGGCTCCTTGGATAGCTTGGTACCTGACACACAGGAGAAGCTGGCAACATAGGGATGTTGTCAACTCACAGAGGGATTTTGCCCTAATTATAACGGGTGGGGCTGGCTTATCCCCAAATTGTCAGTGTTCCTGGAGGTTTAGTTATTCAAGGATTGTATGAGAATGTCAGTCCCATCACCTGCTGTCCCAGCCACTTACTTAGCATTCAGCTCTTCTCTGGAGAATATGTATTCCCCTCATAAGTGTCTGTTTTACAACAATCAGTTTTGGATGAATGGAAGAAAAAGAAAGGTGCCTCACACAATACGTGACTGGGGCTACACCTCAGCCATATCATTCCAGCTGACTGCCGTCTTCTGTTGTATGCCAGGATATTGGTGCTGGTATTCTGTGGAGTTTAATTCCCAGGGCCAGTTGCCTAACTTCAGCCAAGCTGCAGAGCGCAGAGGAAGCCAACAGCAAGGGAGAGATAGGGCTAGGTCAGATTTATCACACAGACAGAGTATGGGAGGTCTGGGCAGACAGAGCGCTGTGGCACTTTCAAAGGGACATCTGGGAGATGCATTTGCTTTTGGCCTCCACGGAGCTCCAAATACCCCTGCCACAGGCAGAAGCAGCATCTTCAGCTTCCCGCCAAGTTTCCATTGGCACACTTAATAGCTAACTGGGGAAAGAAAAATACAACCTACCCCTCCTTTGTTGAAAGATTGCCAGTCCTGGAATAAGGAAGATAGTAGGTTAAAACCGAGGATTGGATGGGAATTCACATAGAGGAGAGATCTCAGAAGGATAAATACTCCTTTTACGCATGTGCCCCTTTCTCCTTACATTAAAATGTTGCAGTGTGTCATTGCAGAAAAGACACAGGAAAAGGAAGAGGTTACTCATATCTTCCTAATTCTCTCACTCCATCAAAACCTGTATCTATGACAGCCCCTCTATATGTCCCAGTTTCTGTCTTTGAAACTGTAGTCCCAGGCTGGGACTACTGATTCAGGTAGCAGATGAGTGCAGCCTGCTTCTCTCTTAGGGCAGGGATCTGCTCTGCTGCTGGAATGACAAACCAGCAGGGCAGGTCCCCATTGCCAATGGTAAGTGAGGACACAGCAAGCAGGCCCGTGGATTCCCTGGGAGGGTCAGGGAGACTGAGTGTGTGCGATGCCCATGTACACACGGCAGGTGTGTGCATGCAGCTGCTCAGTGCCTGTCAGGGAACTTGTCAACACTGATAAAATGCCATAAATTTGAATACTAAAGGAGGTCTAGCACCCTAAATAAAATCAAACTTTTCTCTGAAGCCATTCCCTACCCCTTCCTCAAGACCATTTACAATAATCACACGGAGAATCAGATGTGCAGTACAGAAATTTGGTTGCTCGTGGGCTGAGCAGGTGCTCCAGGACTTTTAGCTTCATACCCATTTTCACTTGTGTCTGGCCAGGCAACTACCTATAGATCAGTTCACAGAGCAGACAAAATGAACATTTAGCATGAGATGAATATCCAGAAGGATGAATAGGAATGAATAGCTAGCATTTGAAAAATGATTAATGTTTCCCAGTCCGCACATAAAAATATCTTAGGGATGTTCTTTCTCGTTTATCACAGCACCTGATGACTCTTTTCCATGCAGACAGGCTGCTGTACAAGAACTATAAGCATGTGATTCCATGATTTAAAAACAAAACAAAACCAAAACCAAGGAGAATGTGACAGGTCATTTGTTGCACAACAGGACCAGTTTGCATTTTTAAAAATGATCTGCACTTGTAGGAGAGGAAGAAATACCACATGCAGATCAGGTGGTTTAATAAGCACTTCACAATGGTGCATAACAGGAAAGATTTTTGTGTGCATGAAGTACTAGCCATGGAATTTAGAGATGAGGGTTCTGTTTGCAATAATGCACTCTTGGCATCTAATTTTTCTGTCCCTCCCTTTCCTGCCTATAAAATGAGAATTATTTTGTTTTCAGCATTGTGCTTTCATATTTACACTACAGACACTTCAGAACAGAACATATATCTTGTTTATCTCTTGTAATGTCCAAGGCAATAAGGACTCAATTTTGCTGTGCAAGGAAAGACAAGGAATTATTCAGGAAAGAAATGTCCATTATAGTGCTTACTTTATAAAAATTATCTTTACGACACTTCTGTTCCACTTGATACTAATTAATGTTGCGGGATATAAAAGCATGGTCAGAAGTGCTGAGAGGGAAGTGAGCTCCCTTGGCACTGCACAGAGATTTTTGCTGTCGTAGCTACCCCTGAATGGAGAGGATAACATCGGGTGGGTTGCTGAACAGGTTCAGGTTGAAAATTATGTGACGAGTTTATGCAGCAGCTTTCTGCTGTAACTCAACAGAATTTGTCAATGATTCTTGTGAGGAAGAATATACTATCCAGTTTACTTCTAGCCTTCAGCTTAGGCTGTGAAATTCTCTAAGGGAAGCTGAAATACTTTCCAGTAATACTGATTGTTGATGTAGAACAAAACCTCCCTTTGCTTCCTTTCCTAGCATGAGAACAGTATGATATAGTGCCTCCAGTTACTTTCTGCATGGAGGATAGGAGGTACAGTTCAATTGCAGTGTCCTCCAAAAAATTCTAGATAGATCTTCAGCAAGGTCCCGGGTAATTTCATGCTCCAGGAGCCTGTGATGTTTGATTCTTCATGCACTGGGGAGAGACTCCTTCCCAAGTCCTCCCGCTCTGCCAGTCTCAGGGGCAGGGTGACCCACACACTGGGTTTTGTGAGCAGAGAGGTTCAGTGCAACAGACCTCGAGTTCCCTGTGTCATGGGTGCCTGAGGAGCTGGTGCCCAGAGAGACTATTTAAATCTTCAGCTGACTTTCATCTTCTACATTCTGCAATTCTTTCCCTGCATTGCTTCCTTTCCCTGCAAACACTCACAGCCCTTAGCCTGGACTGTATACTCCGGTCGTGGTGGTGGTGGTGGGATGGGCACCCCTTTGGTACCCTCCGTGGGTGAAACATAGCCGTGTGCTCACCTCTCCCTCCCCAGCACAGCCCGGTTTCCAGCAGAAAGGACAGCAGTGCCCACAGCTCTCAGCTACTCGTTTAGCTCAAACAGTGGCACTCATGGCCTGATGATGTTGCAATGATGACGCTGGTCAGCAGAGGATATTCTCAGATGATACCCAGTCAAAGGAAGGCAGAAAAGCAGTGTGAACTTCTGTGTAGCTGCCATAATATGCTGCCTGCCAAGTGTGCATTTTGCTGCTTTTCTTCCTAACTCCATGCAAAAATCATTTATTAAAATCCACTACTCAGGACTTCTAGTTATCTATGCAACAGTTTGGTTTCCATTTGTTTGTCAGCATGCTTATGTGATATCCACATCGCATTAATTTGCTTTTTATAGAAGCCTAAAAGATGAAGCACAGGATTCACATTCAAAGAAAAGTATTGTAGGTGCAAAACTTGGAATTCAGAGAAGAGGTACTGAAATGACATAGCCTGCCAGATTCTAAAGCTTCTGCTTTCCACATAAACACTCAATTTTTAATTATATGATTACGAGCTTCATTAAATGTTTCCTGGAAAGTATCTTTCTTTAGGTTGTTTTGAGCTGCCGCTTCCCAGATCTTTTAATGGCCCAAATTCTTGTATTGGAAAAAACCCAAAACAAATGTGAACAATCTGCTCCAACCAGCCTACCTGCGCCTCTTGTGATTGAACAGATCTCTGTTGTACATCCCAACAGTTATTTCCCCTTCAACTTCTTTCTTCTTAAAAAAACCCCCTCACTTTTAGGGAGCTCCTTTCTTGCCATTGAGTGCAATTACCCACAACTTCATTACTCTTGCAAGGATCTGGATGTATTAGAGCAGCAATGTGCAGCAAAGTTTTGACAGTGGCCTTTTGAACTAGGGCCTACACGCTACTTAGTCAAGTCAGGGGATGCTTTCCTCCTCACCAGCCCCGGTGCCTGTTGCTCCATGGGGAGTCGTGGACTGACTGGCCCCATGCTCTGACTTAACAGTCACTCCACCATGGGGTACTCCCACCCCACATTACTGCCCTGTGCTCTGCTTTCACAGCATCTTGACTGGGCAGCTAGTGATACAGAAAACAGGGGAAAAAAATATATTTTTCTTATCCCAACTGGAATTTTAGTTCATAGATTTGGAATCTTGACTTATATATTAATTTTTTATCCCAAACTTTCTCCGATTTTCTCTAATTATTCCACCACCAATGCTGACTACTTACCTTTCCTCTATAGTTTGTACCTTAGTATTTCATGGTCACCCTGAAGGATTGTCCCTAAGGGTAAAAGAACTAAATTAGAACTATCATTGTAACGCCACGAAGCAAGAAGTGACATTAAGCAACTAATTTTGGGTGGGGTTTTTGGTTTTTTTTTTTTAGAGCTGGACACAAAGTGTCTCTGGATTAGGAGTAACTTTAAGTATTTCTTTATCCCATTATGACAAATACAGGCCTTGACAATTGGACATTATAGCAAATAAATAGTAATTTTAATTGTAAAAGTTAATAGATTGTTGAAGTAAGGAATAAATTAAAATACTCATAGAAGCAAGTATTTTTATGTACAAAGAGATGCAAAACTTCTAACAGCTATGTGCAGAAGATGGAGTGAACACCTTGCTGTTACTGTTCTATCTCAGAAAAAAATAAGTGCTTAAATGCAACGGAGAAGGGTGGTTTATGTTCTATGTTGTCTTTAGTCTATCTGGATTTTTTTTTGACTCAAAGAGTGACATATGTCTTTCAGATGTAACTTTTTTACATTATTTATAGGAAATAAGTTCTCTTCATTACAACTGAAGATTTTCAAATGAACATGTACTCTAAGCTCACTGAAGATCCTCAGTTACATACTACAGCGGAGTGTAATTATTTTGGCAAAAATAAATATATACAACCACCAATTTTTGTTTGGACTGATTTTGATAAGTTTTCCCCTGGCCTTGGCCTGGAAGGCATCTGCCCCTAATCAGGGGACAGGCTGGGTCAGTCAGACCGTGTCAGAGCAGTGAATATTGTCTCTGTTGCAAACCTTGGCACGACTGAGGTCCTCTGTAAATACAGCTCTATTCACTAACCATATTCTTTACTATAAGCTCTCTTTCGGTTCATTTATGCATTAGCATGCATCTTTTTTAGCGCAACGCTGGCCTTGGTTTCTTACCAGCCTTCAGCACTGAGAAGCTTTTATCTGTATTTCCTCTGTTTGGATTTGATGTCACCTCCCAAAGCATCACTCAGCCACTGCGTGTGCCATTCTGCGGGTTCTCTCTTGTTTAATCCCCACAGCAGAAGACTTCAAGCCCCTAGCACAGCTATTTTAAGTCCTCGGACAGTCACAGCAAAATATATGCCATGCATCTCTCCTATCTTTACCCATCCTGAATTTCCTACTGTGTTCTCCACTCATACCTTCCTACGGTTTGATCCTTAGCATAAGACTTGTAAAATTCTGCAGAGATCAGACACTCCTACCCTGTCTACTCAGAGTCATGGCAGCCATCACCTTCTTCTCCTGGCCATGCTCCTGAGATATGCACTTCCTGTAGCATGAGGATAATAAAACACAGCCTAGAGGACTGAACGAGGTTTCAGTGGAACTTATGCGTATTTAGCAGCACATTCACTATCATGTTTACATGTGTTCTGTTCATTTAAGTCAGGTTCTGACTGAAAAAAGGTAAGGAAAATCTGTACTACTTCCACTAACTCAGGAGGAGACATTAGATTCAGAATAGTGCAGCTTAGAGATCTCTTTCTCATCTTGTGATTTACATGTGCAATCTCTTATTATAATCTAATGCAAATCTTCAATTGAACCATTTATACAATATTGTAATTTGGCATTAATCCTGTAATGGTTTAACTGGGCCTTCATATATACATCGCTATTGATATTTATTTTTCTCTACCCTATCTCCTTCAGAAACCTGTGAATATAAAACATAGAGGGAAATGTGGTACTTAGTATAAAGAAACAGATTGTTATTTTTCTTCTAAATGAGTTTATAGGTAACCTTATTTCTTATTCGTTTACTTCATATCTTCAAATTTTTTACACGGAAATGAAACGCATATCTAGAAGACTTTTAATATAGACCTAAACATGAGTGCGGCTATGAAAAAAATTGTATACGTGGACAGAATATATAAATATATTCTAGCAAGACAGAAGAATCAACTGAATAAAGTATACCACATATTTTAGTCCTCCACAAATAGCGCATTATGCAAGAAATGTTTTGCATAGCTTCTTTCCCCTGAGAGCAATATGAAGAAATAAAATGTAGGTTGAGTGTTGATGCTTTAAACAAAACCGATTCGGTCATTTCTCTGCAGCATATGAAGTTGGTTAATTTTTCAGTGTGATGCTAGAGATGGCATTTTCAGCTCAGTGTCCTTCAGTTACAAGGGAAAGAAGTCACTCTACACAGAGACAGGAAAAACGAAGCAAACCAGAAATTTGGCAGTGACCTTGTGACAATTAAGATGGAACAGATGACAACGTATTGCTATACATAGTATAATGAATTAGGTGAAATAATTGCTGAAATAGAAAAAGTAAAGTTGCCTATTGTCTCAGAATAAAAATAGGACATGATGGAGTAAGTCTTTCAGATGCAAGAAATTTCATTTATTCACTTCAGCTCCACAAGAGATACCTGCATTTTTTTTGCCAAGGCAAGTGGCCTTTACGTATCTTGTACTAGCCTGCACTTCTCACAGCAGAGGAAACACAACTGTTTTTTTCTGCTCCTGTAGGTGAGGGAGCAGGAAGTTATCTTTTCCCATTACCACATCCTCCTGTCCTGAGCTGCAACTTAATACATTGAGATAATCATGTTACAGACAAGGTTCCAGATGCAGGAAAGAGAAACAATTCATCTCCAGAAGTTAAATAGTGATTGGAAATACCAAGTTACTGGAGAGTTAAACATGACAGATCATCATATTTGGAAAGAGACGGCGATATTTTTGGAGAACATTGTTAATAACAGGTAACAGCCTGAGAGATTGTTGACAAATGTAAGTCAGAAGGAGAATAGAGGGACCTGTCAGAAAATAATTCTGAAGTGATAAATACATTTGGGGGCATTTTAATTTCCAAATCCTACCTTGCAAGTGGAGGCTGTGTTTGCTACCACCACACTGACATCTGCTCATCTGACAGAATGCTTTCTGGAGACACATCAAGGACAGCCAGAGCAGGTTCGCACTGCATGCCTGTCCAGTAATGGCATGGGTCACAGACCCAAGGGATGGTGTCTAGCTCAGAGATGGCTGTCAGCAAGAGATCGCAGAGACAAAATCTGGGAGAAGAATAGAATAAAGTGTGAAAAGCTACACTGAAGTAAAAGTGCCAAGGACTAGGTAACAACGTTTAAAACACTGAAGAGTCTTTCAGTCTACATTTACTGTCTTAATAAGGTGCTTTGAAGTTAACTCATTTGTGATAAATTTCAGCAGGTGCTTCAAATGAAACATATTCCTCTGACATAAAAACTTCTGCTAGTGAATGTGGTAATGAAAGTACCATTAGTTTACCCTGCTGAAGTGGTTTGCTCTACTTGGTGCAAGTCCAGCAAGTAACCTAGGCCCTAAGTAACCTAGCTGGTGAATCAGATCCTTCATGATTATAAAATATTGAGTTCTGACCCAAGCACAAATACCCAGGAGCCAGATTCCTTGAGAGCTAGACCAAAGCTGTGAAGAGAGATGGAGGAATACAGAAAAGCTGCTACAGACAATGACTTCAGAATGGCCTTGACTAGAGCTGTCTTCTAATCTTCTAGTACAAAACAGTGCCCTTTCCTGTGCATACACCAAGTACGGCATGTCTTTGCACAAGACAAAGATTTCAATAAAGTCAATGTGTTTAGACAAAATTTGTAATCTTTCACATTTCATTGAACAGTATCAGCTAGATTAGGGAATGTCAGTAATCATCTCTCTCACTACACTGGGAAGTCTAAACCAAAGTCTGCAAAACAAGGTCATCAGAAACTTGCTTAACAGTCTTATTTTAAACTGTTATAAAGCAGGATAACTCCTCATAACAAATCAGGAGGTAACTCTTATCAAGAGCTTGCCTTTGAAAAATGCTAGGCAGAAAGAAACAGGGAGGAATAGAAGCGGAACAGAAAAGGAAGGAAAAGGAGTAGAAAGAGAGAACTGGTGAAAGACTGAACATGCAGCAACAATATCAAGGATCATCAGAAATAATGGCAATGGGTGTAAGGTTAGGAAGACTAAATTTTAGGTGTAGTGATCAAGAAAAAGGGAACGAAGAGAGAACCACCGAGTGTGCGATACTTCTGTGCTTTCTCAAGACAGCACAGCTCCATGAAAGAACCTTATAAAATTTTCACAAAGTATAAAAATTATTATTTTTTTATACTGTAGCTTACAGACAGCTAGAATGAAATTATCCAAATCTCACTGAAGAATTTCCTACAATCAAATGTAAACCTAGCTCTGGATTCTGAAAGAGTTTTTGTTCCTATTCATTGAGAAGACAGAGATCAGAGAAGAATGGTAAAGGGAACCGAGGCAATCACAGTAGAAATGAGCTGCTTCTCAACCAGCCTGTAGTGCACAGCTGGTACTGGCCACACGAAGCAAGACTGTAAATCAGAGGAACATGGAATGATGTGACATTTGACACCTGGCAGGCTGCAAGGAAGAATCCTAGAGGAGCTATGTATTCGTCACCTATTTATGATACCTCATCTACTGAAAACCATTCATAACTTGGAAGTTTCAGCATAATTTTCAGGTATACTGGGATTTGCTGCAACATAACATCGTGCTGAGCCTCTCCTGAGGAAAGGGTAAGATCATGAGATTACGTTTCAGAGTATTTTAAAACTGTCCAATGGTATCTGTTTAGCTGAGATGCAGGTATCATTAAACATGGGTGGTAAATATTTAAATTATTATTTATAAAAAATACTCAGAATTAAACTTTCTTGCCTATTTGCAAACATAATTTAGGATACAAAATGACTGACACATAGCTCCTGTCAATTTTTATGCATGTACTTATGTTTAAGCGTGGGATTTTGAGAGAACCACTGGATCCCCACATTATAAAATTTAAGGAAAATATATAGAAAATGGAACCAGTCACAGGATTGGAATCTGCATGCTTTTACTCTATAATTCTGTTTTAAAGGTATTTGTATTTACAATGTATACAATACTCCAGTATTTGTGCAGCCCCATGGCTATCCTTGCTGTGTTACAACTTTGATTCATTGTAAGGTCGATGTATATGTATTAGTATTGCAGATGAAAGTATAATTTCTGTTTTTTTCCCTTCTAACTGGGATTTTTTTTTCTATTTCAATTTCTTTGCTTCTTGTGAGGCAGCTGTTCACATACTTTTCTCTCTTTGCAAGACACTGCTCTGAAGCCTCTGAGCCTTGTGCAAACATAGGGCCCTACGCATACAAAGCAGTATGCAGAATGAAGAATGTAACTTGTATAAATTTCTTCATTCTTTTGTCAGTAAACAACTCTGAATTAGGTCTTATCAGATAACTGAAATCAGTTGTTAATACACTGCCAGGCCCTGACACTGAAGCTCTTTATACACATTCTTATGTTAGCAAGGTGAGCAGTTGCTTTGACTTCAGTGGAGTCACTCACATGCTTAAATGTACACAAAGATCATTTCAGGAATAAAATTCTATTTGCAGAAACTCAGCAAATAAGATCACAAGCTACAGTATGTCTGCCTGCATTACTGCCTGCAGTGAATTCCCTGGTCAATACATTTTTATTTAATTCAGCTTGGTAAGAAGAGACAGAACTTACCAGTAGGTCTTATGTATTTGCACTGCTCTGTCTAGAGCAAGTGATGCTGGTATTGCCAGTGGAGCAGTAAAATTTAAGAAAGATAACCACGGAAATAATAGACTTGATATCCCTTTTGTCTACTGCTTTTGTCTTGTTTTGAGCCTTTGACTTCAGGTCATCAAGCCTGTCTTTAAGCTATATAGGCTCGAGTCTTAAAAGCAGACAACAGTGATTCTTGGATAATCACACCTGGAGATTCAAGGAATCCACTGAAGGCTAAAACAAAAGAGCAAGAGTTGGCAATAATCCATCATACAGTAATAGAAAATTACCCCAGATAACAGCATTTACCCAGTCTTTTTAGTTATTTTTTTTCTTCTTCAGTTCTGAGCAAAGGTAGATTGATTATTGTTTCATGTCACAACTCTCTTTCCAGAATAAAGATTTAAGGTCTTCCTCTCTGAATCATCTGAGGACATTGCTATTAGGTTAGGCTGTGATATCTAAAAGTTAAATTGCCACCACAGCGTAACAGCAACCAGTGTGGTCCATTTCTTTTTTATCCATGCCCTCCTTCTCCTCTGCCTTTGTACCAGGATTCATCACTTTACTAAACTGCTAGAATTCCTAATCTCCCCCAGCATGAAACTACTCTTTTTTTTTTTTTGTCAGGTGATTTTTTTCTTTTGGGACTCATGAGTTGAATTGAGTGACTTTACACAAGTATCTGCAGATCACATGTGAGCAGATAGGCAGAGGTGACTGAGGGCTGAGGCCTTGTGTGTCTGACTGCCCTGTTGCAGAAGAATGTTGCTACTGAAAAGGAGGGAAGAGGACTATGTAACCGAGAGAAAGGAAAAAGGAAGGAATGTATCACAGCAGCCTGCAATGCAGTTAAACTGCCACAGTTCATACAGATCTCCAATGCTGTCTTACTCCTCGGCATGTCAGGGAATGAGGCAAGAAAAACCAGAAACTCTTTCAGTTGTAGGCCTTTTGCATTTCTTTGTGCAAATTACTTTTGGAAAGCATTCATGATTAGTGAACAAAATTTCTTCAGAAAAATGAGACAGTTGTCTATTTAGTGAGGGTATTATTTTTCTTTCACTGTTCCAACCTTGAAGCCTCTTTCTACTCTGAAAGGTGCTTTGCTTCTTAACTTCGGCTTCATAAAAATCAAATGTTAAGTCCCTCTTTTGAATGTTAAGCATCTCAGTTAAAATTTGCCAAGTCCTGGAAACAATCTGTTGCACAAGCTCTGGGCAGGCTGGCTCTTCTCAGTAGTCTGGGAGCTGAGGTGGTAAGCTAATCTCTCTTCTACTTCCCGCTGATAAAGCTGCTGCCTTGTGCAAGCCTCCTCTCCTGCCCGCGGTTTGAAATGAGGGTTAATTTCAACATCACGCCAGCTTCCATGCTCTAGTAGCAACTCTTGCGATACTTCTAACCATGCTGCTATCATCACCCCCCACGCCTCCATCACCAACAGGTTTAGCCTTCTGGTCTCTCCCACGACTTCACAGCACATTTTGAGTAACTTATTTAAAACGGCTATTTAGTACTCTCCAAACAGCACCTCTCTGATTCAGCCACCGTGCTGCTCATAGTGCACTCCACAGGGTGAGCCCCTGCACTCCCAACCTCACCCAAAAGCCACTGCACAG
>NW_009704694.1:0-12494 GCF_000703405.1 Apaloderma vittatum
TCTTCCGGGTCACCCAAAGATCTTTCCCCCGCTCCCCCAGGGTAGCGGAGGCTCCCCCGGAGCCACAAACATCTCCAGAAGGACATAAACCGGCTGTCTTGAGCCCTTGCTGACCCCAGCAGCCACATCCCCACCCCAGTACACTGAGGGTGGCTGGGGGCATAAGAAACTCAAAGACTCAAAACACTGGGGACCACTGTGCCTCAGCCAGACACCTTTTGTCTTGCATCCCAAGCCAACAGCCAGCCTGGAGGTGCCCGTTGACCTGGCCTGGACCACCACCCTGGGCCATGCACCCCCAGAGGCATCAGACTGTAACCTCAGCACCCCTGCGACACCCAAAGCCGCCTCTCCAGGGACCATAAGAAACTCAAAGACTCAAAACACTGGGGACCACTGTGCCTCAGCCAGACACCTTTTGTCTTGCATCCCAAGCCAACAGCCAGCCTGGAGGTGCCCGTTGACCTGGCCTGGACCACCACCCTGGGCCATGCACCCCCAGAGGCATCAGACTGTAACCTCAGCACCCCTGCGACACCCAAAGCCGCCTCTCCAGGGACCCTAAGGATTTGTCCTGGGCACCCTGTACGTCAAGGAGACGAGCCCCAGAGTCGGCACCTACCGGAGAAGTTCCTGGTGGCCAGCATGGTGGTGAGGATGGCTCCCTGAAAGATACAGAAGGCAGAAGGAAAGGGAGCGCTGGGCCCCGGCCCTCCGCACCCCTGCTGCTCCCCACCCATCCCTCAAGGAGGAAAGCCCTGCTTGTCACCTGTCCACCAGGCCACCTCACTGGAAGGAAACTGGCCCACAGGCTGACATTCTCCTCCTGCCATCAAAAGCAGCCCCCGGTACCTGACACCATACCCCCAGCACCAGGGCATTGGGTTGCATTCTCCAAAACTGTCTTCTCTCCAAGATTAAAGGGATATTAAATATCCTTGGGGTGCATTTTGGTCTTATTCTGCCCTAGATGTAGCATGACTTGACTGACCGGGGCTGGCAGCTGACAGCAAGGGGAGCCACCGGGAGCGGAACCGGATTTAATTGTAATTACTGCTGCGCCAGCAGGGCAGGGATTTTTCATGGGAGCAACGCAAAGATCACTACCACAAAATAACGTTCATAAAAATGCTTCCCCTTTTCCAGCTGACTCTACTAACTAGTTGCTCTCAGCATATAATGAGATTACTTTGGACTAATTGCCTACAGTAATGGATTACTATTTTGAAGCATATGCCTGAACTAATTTGATTACTTGTCTAGCTGAAAAGTAATAATAGTTTATAGCCAGTTTCTTTTCTTGATAATCTTGTTAGCAGCCTGCAGCTGCACTGCTCCGTGCCACATCGTGTTCAGGCCTGGAGCGCCGATGGCTCTGGCTGTGGCACAGAGCAGCGCCGTCCCACTCCGCATCTCCTGCTCTGGAAAAGCCATTGTCATTTCCAGAGCCCCTGCCCAGCACCCGGGAGGTGGGTGCTGCAGGGAGGTGCTCCAGCTCAACAGGAAAGCCTGCGGAGATGGTGATTTCAGAGGGGGTCCAGGCTGAAAAAAAAAAGAGAGCGCGTGGGACTGCTGGTGCGGGTGAGCCAGAGCTTTCTGCCTGTCTAAGGATCACTTTGTTCCTTGGCTGCAAAGCAGCTCAGTGATCAGGCAAAGGGGTCTCACTGTGCCTCTTGGATCCGCGCCCTGCCCCAAAGAGGAGCTTTCTTAACACACACTCCAGAGGGAAGGTCCTCGCTCCAGTGTCCAGGGCAGCTGCATGACTCGGTGCTTTCCTTCACCACAGCTTTCCTCCAAGCGCCTGGGAACCCCAGCCAGATGCAGCCACCACCCAACTTGGTCTCTTTTCCCTTCATCACAATGGGGATCGCCAAACGTCCATCACCCCCATACCGCTGACCCAGGGACACCACCCCATCCTTTCCCACATGAGGAACAAACCCACCAATGACCTGATCATGTAATTTTGCAGCCGGCTTGGAGAATTACCTTCAGCTTCCTCCGGGCATTGAACTTCTTCAGACAGTCCACTGTCTCCTGCCTGTGCATGCATGATGCCACAGTGGCACGGTGCTGGGAGGAGAGAAATCCAGATCAGAGCAGGCACTGAGTGGAAAGGGGCTCCCTCGGACCAGCTCTCACACGCATGCACACGTGTGCTGTCTCCTGCAGCCGATACACGTGCCAGAGCCGCCTAGAACAGCAGCCACAGATAGAACTGCAGGAGATCCAAGCTCTGGAGTCAGCATGATCCTCTCTGGCAGTGGGAGGGGGAGGCTGCAGGAAAAGCCAGCTGCCCCTTTGAGTAACTCCTCAACTGAGTGGCCACGCTTAGCAGTGTGCTCAGGGTTTGCACATGACATGGCGTCCCAGGGTCAAGCCTATGGACTCCTCCTGCCCTTAGGAGCTGATTCAGAGTGAGAACCAGCAGCCAGAGCAGTGGGGTGAGCAAGGGGAGGGGGGGGTTGCTGCTGGGGTGTATGGATGGATAAACACAAGCCTGTTCCCACCATCCCTGAGGAAAGGCCCCCCAGTGCAGTGTGACATGGAGAAACCAGTCTGTCCCCACAGGGACTGGGAACATCTGTGTCCCTCCCATCACCAGCTCCCTCAGGACGTGTGGTTTGCACATGCATTCCGGGATTTTCTCTGCCTCAGGGAAAAGGCGGCTCTGGGAGGAACCATGGAAGGAAACCATCTCCCCAGGACAGAGAAAAGAGATGGACAGCATGATTGATAATATGTGGTCCCCAGTGAGACCTTCTCCCCTTGCGAACTCCCCACATCTCTAGACCTTTGACGCCATCGGGGCTGGAATGCTGGGAGTGCCACCTGACTCACCGATATCCAGGGGTGCTTCAGAGCCTCCGCTGCCGTGATGCGCTTGGACGGGTTTATGGTCAACATCTTGTTGATGAGATCTTTCGCTTCCGGAGTGACCGTGTCCCATTCAGGGGAGGGGAACTGCCAAAGCAAAGGGACTGGGGTGAGGGATTGCAGGGAGGAATGGAAGGAGCAGAAGCTCCTTTGCACTTGGGTTGGTTATCCTGAAGCCCTTTGCTCCTGCCCATGGGACAGGTTGGAGAGGCTGTAGCAACTGGAAGGAGCTGCCAGCTAGAAAACTGGAGAGCAGGGGTGGAGGGAGAAAGGAGGAAAGCCCAGGACAAGACATATCTGTCCTGCAAAGTGGACCTGAAACACACCAGTGTGTCCACCTGGGCACAGCAGCTTGGTCAAAACTTTGTGACCAGTGCTGAGGGAAGAAACTTGCTCCTGCCTATCTGACTTTGCCCTGGTTGATCTTCAGAAGCAGCAGATTGCAAAGCAGGGACAGCGGGAGAGAAAGGGAACCATGAAAGGGGGGTGAGCAAGACAAACCCACTCACATCATAAGCCCCAGCCTTGATCTGCTGGTAGAGTCGGTGCTGGTCTTCATCCCAAAAGGGCGGGTACCCGACCAGCAGGATGTAGAGGATGACGCCTGCCCAGGAGAGGAGACGTGGGATCAGTGGGAGAGAGCTCATTGCTGGAGGTGCGAGCAGACTCAGCCTGGGGACTGGCCCAACTCAAGCAAGAGAAACTGAGAAATTAGAGAAACAGGAGGATTTGCTCCCTCATTGAAAAGCAAAAGCCTCGCTGGTGGGTCCAGCTCCAGGCTGACGTGATCAGCAGCTGGGGATGTACATGGCTCTGGCAGCCACCATGCACAGCCTCAGGCTGGGTGTTCTTGCACAGCTGGATGATGCCTCCTCCCCATCATGGGTGGACAAAGGCTTCTCTATGGCTGCATTGCACTGCAGGGCAAGAGAGCCAGCATCTCCCCTGCTTGCGGCTTTGGGTGCACAGCAAGGGTGCTGATCCTTCAGAGGAGGGTGCCACTGGAAGTCTCTGGGGACAGCTCAGGGTAATGTGCCACCTCTTGGGTAGATCCTTCGCCCTGACCTCCCTGAGATGTGCGCAGCAACTGTGACTCAGGACATGCTGGATGAACACCCTGAGTCATTCCACCCAGCCCAGCCCAGCGCGCTCCTGGCATTTCAGCCCCGATCTGACTCACCACAAGCCCACAGGTCCACAGCTTTGCCATAAGGGTCCTTTCGGAGCACCTCAGGGGAGAGATATCCTGGAGTACCAGCGAAACCTGGGACAGAGAGCCCATCACACCCAGCAGCACGCAGCCCCCATCCCCGCAGAGCTCACTGGCAGCGCCGGGCACATGCCGACCCAGTGGGACAGGCACCCTGCCTCCAGGAACCTCTGTGCTTCCTGGGGGCACAGCAAACCCCAGGGCTTTCTGCCAGTAGCAGCAGCCAGCCCCAGGATGGTGCAGAATGATGGAGTGCTCTGACGTGCACCTCCAGCACTTGGAAGAGGCTCTGCTTCCCCAGGGTCCGTCCCTGTTGCTGGCTTGTCCAGCTCACCATGACATCTTGGTGACTCACCAAGTCCCTGTGGGGCTGTTTGTCCGTGCCCTGCATCAATACTGGGCTGTTTCCAGGGGCACAGCTGGAGCCATCAACCTCCTCACTCCCTGTGCCTCCCAGGCTGGTGTTGCTGGGGGGCTCCCATAACCCGGGGTTCAGGTCCTGGGGATGTGTGTCCCTGCTGGAGCCCCCCCTGACCAAACACGCCAACGAGGGCTGGAGGATGTGTGACCTCAGGTGAGCCCTACTCACCAAACCACGCTTGCTGATCCCCCTCCACCTCGATGGCAAGGCCAAAGTCAGCCAGCTTGACGGCAGCCCCCTTCAGCTTGGATGCCAGCAGCAGGTTCTCAGGCTACAGGAGGAGACAGGGGTTGAAGAGGAGTGAAAGCCCCCCAAGGGGCTCTGTTGTTGGGGTGGGGGAGCTTCCCAGCACAGCATGGAGGAAGGTCAGGGCACTGGATGTGCTCCCCAACTGCTCTGTGTCCCCAGATCCTTAGAGGACCACAGACTACAAGGACCTGCCCTCTCCCTTGTGTTGTTTCACCTCAGAGCAGGTCTTTGCTCTGTGGCTCTCCAGAAGCCCCGCATCGTGTTCCTCCCCACAGCTTCAGCCGCCCTGGAGGACGCTGGGCTTTGCTCCACAGGGTTTTGCATCGCAGATGGGGCCCTCAAGTCCTCCCACCGGCAGCTCTTACCTTCAGATCACGGTGGACCACCCCCATCTGGTGGCAGTGCAGGACAGCCTCCAGGATCTGCTGGATGCAGTGGCTGTGGGAGAGAGGAGAAAGCTCACAGAAGTGTCCATTGAGGCAGAGATCCCTTAACACTTCTACCTGGCTGCATTTCGCCTCACCACTCCTCTCCCCATCATGCTTCGCACCAGCAGTCCTGCAGCACGGCTTAGCGTCTCCTTCCACTGAAAGCCACGCGCCCATGAAGAGCAGCTGTAACCCAGTAAGACCCCACCAAAGCTGCTGGGCACCCAGTTGCAGAGAGCAGGAGCATGGGGGGCTAAGACTGAGCCCATGGGGCCCCGACAAAAGCAACACTGGGGAGGGGGTAGCTGGAGAGCAGTGATCCTGCATCTGTTCACTTTATATCTAGCTCATTAAACCCCGGCTCTGCTGCATGCATGAGAAAGGAAGGGAAAAAGACTGAGGCAATGATCACTTCTGCTCCAGAACAGCTGTGTGCAAGGCAGAAGGTCTTTATTTATATGTATTTTATTTTATTTGTATGACACTAATAAGTGGATGGGTTGTAAGTGGATTCAGTGCAGGCAGCCCATTAAATGAAATTGCTTTCTGCCTAGAAATAAAGGCTATTTCCATGCAGACGGAGCTAGCGTGGAGCTTATCACCCCCTTGGACATTAGTACAAGCTGTGCCAAGAGACACAGTGATATCTGGAGACTGGAGAGGGCCAAATCGTGTCCCCTCCAAAAAAAAACGAGGCTAATGCTGTGTCCTGGCCAAGCTGCAAGGACTAAAGGAGTGGCTGAAATGGTGCTCAGCCCCCCGCCTCTGCTGCAGGGTACCTGGAAAGTGCCAGCGGGAGCGTGGGAGGGAGCGGAGCTCCAGCACATCCTCCCACCCAGCCTGTCTTGTCTGCGCCTCCTTAGTGCTTTCAAGTGGTAAATGCCAGAGAAACGCTTGCAAATGACTGTAACAAAAACGAAGCTGCAAGGGGAAAGGGTGAGGACTGCGGGGTGTCGGTGCTATCATGCTGCTGGTTCGGACACCAGCCTGAGACTGGGCTTCATCCCGGCCAGCCTGGGGAGCCCCAGTCCCCCCATGCAGGCAGCCCCAATGCCTTGCTCCTTTCATGGGCAGTCAGATGTGGGTTGTGCCATCAGTCCCAGAGCAATGGCTGGCAGCTGCCTGGTTTGAGGCAGGGACCAGCCCTCTGGAAACACAGGCACTTCTTGTCACAGGAGCCGAGTGAGTTAAAAAGAGCTTTCTGGTGTGGTTTTTGTTTTGTGTTTTTGGTTTTGTTTTTTGCATTGCACATCTGTTTTATGAGTACGAGCTGTGGAGCAGCTGTAAAACACCTCCCAGCACGGAAGGAGCTTATGCTGCAGAAAGCCAGACATGTAGGAACCTGGGAGGGAGCAGCTCGTGGGAGAAGGAGACAACTGCTGTCCCCTCCGTGGCCTGGCATGTGTCCGTGCTCACCTGGCATCCGCTTCGCTGTAGTACTCCCTGGCCACAATGTCCTCAAACAGCTCCCCGCCAGTGACCCTGCGAAAAAACAGGGGTAGTCACGCTCAGCACGCATGCAAGGGAGCTGGATTGATTTACAGCACGCTCAGCTCCAGCACCCCCCCCCAAAAATGCTGCTGCATACACGGGGGGAGCATCGGGGGTACAGGGCAGGGATTTGCCCCCTACCCAGCTTGAGACCCCCACATTTGGTTCAAACCCAGCCTGTGGGAAAGGCTTGGGTGAGATGAAGGGTGGGGGAAATCTTGGTGAGGGGGCAGGGGGCGGCAGGGCACGTTGCCCCAGGATGGAAGCATGCAGCCTCTAGTGGATTAAGAAAAGCATTTAACGATTACTCACAGGTCAAATATCAGGTAGTGGTGGCCCTCTTCAGAGATGCTGTCATGGAGCCTCACTGCAGCAGAGACAGAAGGGTTATGGGGTACACCTGGCTCCCACCCTGCTCCCCAGCAATGCCCTTGCTCCCCTCCAGGCACATACAGGAGCTGGGGAAGGGCAAAACGGTCTATCCCTCCTCTTCTCACTATTGTGCTGGCAGGGCAAGGGGATCCGTGCTCAGCACGGGACCCCAGCCATGGCCCCAGCCTTGGGCAGCAGTGCAAGGCTCAAAGGTCACATCCAAATCAGGGACTGCCTGGGACTAGTGCCTGGCCGAGGTCCCGGGCAGCTTCTGGGCTATCTTGGGTGCTGGGCAGGCTGGAGGCACAGGTGTTCCCAGCACAGACCTCTGCCCCATCAGAAGAGGTGCCAGGGCACTGGGCTGCCAGCCCTAGTACCAACAGAGCTTTTTTGATTCTGCTTATGATCTTCCTTTTCTCCTTGGGAGGTCTCAGGTCAGGGAGATCCAGGAATCACCACAGGTTGAGATTGCTTCAGTGGAAACGCTCTCCCCATCTCCTCCCATGGGGCTGGCTCCTTGCTCCGCTCATCACGCCGAGGGGCACCATCTCCCCTCGGGCACGTCTTGCCAGGTACAGCTGGGTGCGAAGGTGCCACCTCACCTCTGGGTTCTGGTTGTTCAGGCTTAGATCTCTGCTCACAGCTTAGCAGGCAAATGTGCAGCGAGGGGACAAGCACAGAAGCAGGTTGGACATATAAATAAGGCCTGGTCCAGCATCCTCTGGCCCCCACATCACATTTTGTTCTGATTTGGTTGAGGCTGTAAATACCTAACCCTTCCTCTCTGCCCACCTGGTTTCAGCCTGACACAGCTTTCAATGTTTTTGAAATCTTTAAAAACCAGGGAGGAAAGAGAAACATTCTGGTGAATGATTTTGTGGGAACTTCTGCTCCCAGTTCATTTTACCGCGGCTAAATCAGCCGCGTTCCGTATGGAAACACCCTCCAAACTCGAGTCTGAGCCAGGGCAGATAAGGAGCCCTGACACTCAGTGTGGATGCTGCACTGCACCGTTCTGATCTCCCAGGCCAGCAATCACCGCTTTGCTGGTCCTACCCCTCCCTCCCAGCTCAGTGAGCAGATCCAGCTGCTGCTAAGAGCAAGCTGCCAGCAGCCTCACCTCACCCCAGCCAGGGCAAGGGGCAGAGGAGGTCTGCTGAGCCCGATGGCACCTTTCCTCTCAATCTCTCTCATGGTCTTGTCCATCAACACAATTTTTTTATCTTATTCCATGGTTATCAGCCCCCACTGCTGGTCTCCACCAGCATCCCCTGCGCTCTGACAACAGTATCTGCTCCCGCTTTTTTCTCTGACATATAATCCCAGCTTTTCCGCCTGCCTCTGCTGGAAGAAACACATTTCCTCCCGTTTCATCTTGCCCAAGAGGGATTAAGAGTATTGTGCCTGGGATCCTGCAGAAGCCAAAGTGTTCGAAGGAGGATTAGGTGAGTTCGGTGTGGATAGAGCCCGCCTAACCACAAGCAGATGGTCCAGATGCAGCCCCTGCTTGGGGAAGCCCCAGTGCCTGTGGCTACCAGGAGCCAAGAAAGTCTAAGAAGGAGCAGCTGCTCTAAATATAGCCTGGTCCTGGAAGTATCTGTTCCTGATCCTGGTCAGGAAGAGCTGTGGCAGACAAACCACTCCAGCTCAGTGCCAAAAGCCAAGGCAGGAGCAGAGCACAGCTTCGGGACTTGAGGGTCAGAAAGCAACGAGTACCTGGAGTTAAAACTGCAGGACTGGGTGCAGCCAAAGTTTTCCTGATAAAGCACGACTTCGCTGCAAGGACTCGCAGCTTTTGGAAACAGCAGCTCTGCCTAACACAGAGGCCGGTGCCGTGGAGGTGCTGCGGGGTTCTGGGGACCCGGACCTGCCCTCAACCACCCGTGCATGGCTTTCTGTGCAAGGGTGTCCTGCAGGCACGGTGCAAAGCACAGGTCGGTTCCTCTGGGATCACAGGGGATGGAGGGATCCCCTCCCACTGCAAGGAGCTGGGGTGCTTCTCCCACGGAGGGGTGGAAAAGGATTTTCTGCCCCCCTTTCTCCATTCCCATGGCAGCAGGGGCTCTTCTTCCTCTCCTCAGGGCTGGTCGGCAGGGGCACAGCTCGTTCCAGCTCCGGGGTGGGTGATTAGCCCGGCTTGTGCTGCATGCAAGGGAAGCTGCGAGCCCAAGTTTCCAGGCAGCAGGAGCATGGCGATGGGGAGCGTGAGGGTGTGGGGTGGGGGTGTAGAGAAGAACCTCCTGGGTATAAATAGCATCGAGATTGGGCTCGTTAGCAACACATGCCATTAACTCTTTCCAGCTTGGTGCAGAAGGGTTGCTCTGAGCTCTGCTAGTTCTGCAGGTCGCGGCCAAACAGTGAAAAGTGGCACAGGGAGGGGGCAGGAGGCACAGTGGGGCTGAGGTGTTTCTGGCCTCCAAGACCTTGCCAGTCCCACAGAAAAGTGATGGAGAGAGACGGGAGGAAGCCAGCAGTAGGGAAAAGCTGGAACCAGGCTGGGAGCTGGGGAAGCTCCAGCTGCATGGCCCAGCTACCATCCTGCAAGTCCTCCCAGCCTGGATTCCTTTAGCGTTTCTTGCTATTCATGGATTTACAGGGTGTTTCCTCTGGGTCTCAGCAATCCCCACGTGTATTTTGGTACAGAGGAAAGGCCTTGGCAGCTGCTCTGGCTGGGGAAGGATGGAGTCCTCAACAAGCTGCCCCTGGCAGGGCAGCTCCTGTCCAGTGCGCATTTTGTTCTGATTTCCTTGAGGCTGTGAATATTTAACCCTTCCTCTCATCCCATCTGGTTTCAGCCCAATACAACTTTCAGCATCTTTGAGATCTTTGGAAACCAGAGGCAGGACAGCAGACAGATTCTGGGGGGGTTCTGGCACCCCGGCAATGTGGGGGAGACCTGCCGTGTGCCCACGACAGATGGAAGCTGACAGGCTTCTTCCCAGCTGAAATATTTATGAGGCAGGAGCCACATGGCTGGTCCCAGTGGCCCTGGGTTCAGCTCCCTAGATCTGCTGCAGTGGTTCCTGGGCAAGGATGGATCCAGGGAGCAGCGAGGGGGCCAGGGAGGAGCTCAGCCAAAGGGGAAACCTCCCGGCTGTGTGATGTGAGGGCTGCAGATCTCCTACCTTATCCGCAAATACTTCTCCAAAAGCTGCAGGATCGCACTGGGGTTGGCACATCCTGGGGTGCAGTGAAGGAGAGAGAGGGTTCATCCCAGCTCCTGCTGCTGGACAATGCCAGGGGCCTGACAGCCTGCATCAGCATCACTCTCAAGGCTGGGGTTTGGGATTTTTTATTTTTTTTTTACTGCAGTTTTTTCCCCTCCCCTCTCTCTCTCTCTCCTTCTGGCCTATTTTTGTCTTTTGCAGGGGCTCAGGAGTTTTCCTGAAACAGCTTTTCCGAAGGAGGCTACTCTCAGATGGACGGTCGGTGGGAAAGTCTTCGCTTCCCCCCCGCCATCGCTCCTCCTACACGCCCTGCGCTGCTGCTGCTGCTTGGAGCTGCAGCCACTTTTTGGAGCATGCAGAGGAATACAGCACCCGAGAGGAGGGAGAGGAGTAAAAATAGTCCCTTGCAGGGCCCCACTTCTCCCTGAGGGAGCTATGGCCAAGTGGGTTAGGTAGGACCTACTTCAATCCGCCATGCTCGCTGGAGACCTCTCTTCCCATGACCCCGTTTGAAGATGCTGCCTCCCGTGAGGAAGAGGAGGGGTGGTTCTGCAGATCAACAGCCCGTGCTGCTGCAGACAGGGCTGAATCATGGACAGGGAGCCCCCCGGGGACGCAGGAAGGCAGAAGGGCAGCAGAGCTGAGCATGAGGCGCTGGCAGATTTGCCTGGCTCCTCGCCTGGCAGGCGGTGGGGGAGCAGGGTGCGCTTACCGATGTTGGGGTGCTTCAGGAGACGGCAGATCCGGGCTTCTCGTTCCAGCTTCTGGTGATCTGGAAGAGGCAATGGCCCTACATTAGGGTCTGGGGAAAGGGAATAACTCACTCTAAGCTCTGGCCGTGCACCTGGCAAGAAGCAAACCTGTCCTTTTTATTTTGCTAAAGAATAACAGGTTTGGGGACACAGTCAGCATTGGGGTCTGATGGACAGTATCTCAGCGTGGATGCAGCCCCCAGCCAAGCTCACAGGCACCAAGACCATGGGCTTTGGATGATTGCTCACCCTCCTCTCTCCCTTCTCTTTGCTGAATGAGTCCCCATCACTTCCCAAAAACCCCAGGGCTGCCTGGATTTTCTCTGCCAGCAACGCCTGCTCAGTTTTCTCATATTCCACTAAGCACAGGCTATCAGCAAGGACATTTTTGGCCCCGAATGGTACAATTTGAACAGCCAAAGATAGAGCCGACCTGCAAGTGATGTCAAGCTGAAACAGGGCTATCTTCCCCCTCTCCGCCCCCAGTCGTTTCACATCGGGTCTTTGCTCTCCTACATCGCAAAACTCTGGCTCTGAAAATTTGCTTTGCTCCGGTGCCCATCTCCAAATGGAGGCACAGGTCCTTCTGCCTGGCTTTTGCCAGGCTCAGGGATACAAGACAGTGTAGCTCTGGGCAAAGCGAGTTGAGAGGAGAAAAAAAAACCTCCACCCTGGGGGAGCCCAGAATAAATTTTTGCATAGTTTTGTTTCTTTTTCCCTGCCTCTGCGCTTTTCTGCCTCCTTATACGTGACCCAGCCACCTTGCACGGAGGTGCCTTGTCTGGAGGCATTTCGTGTTAGCAGGAACCCAGGAGCCAGGAGAAGGGAAAATATAATTAAGGCTGCTCGTCTCTCAGCGCTGTCGCTGTTACCTTGCAGGTTCACACCCCAGAGTCTCGCTCCGCATCCAACCAAACCTGGGTGTCTCCGACCGCTGAGATGTGAAGCTGACACAGCCCCTTCTCTGCAGGGACTGGAGCCTTTCCCCAGGTATCCCTTGGCCAGCGGCCAAGGGGCTCGGCATGGGAGAGTCACCCCAGGGCTTGGGATGAGCTTTGCAGCCTGCGCTGCGATGCGGGAGCCGACGGAAGCCTCAGTGGCCTCCTTCAGCTCCCCATGGCATTTCCCCCCATGGGGGACAACTTCCCCAGGGTGGGACAAGAAATGGGGAGATGTCAGGGTTTAGGCTGTTGCTTTTTGCAACCAAAATCTGTCATGGGGTGGAGGGCAGGGACGGGATAGAGGGTCTGACCAGTGGGGCAAGCACTTCTCTGGGGAATGAGTAGCTGCTCTGTGCCCACTCTGTGCTTGAGCCTGACAGCGATCTTAGGGGAGTCACTGCTCATCACTGTGTGCCTCAGTTTCCCCATCTGCAGCCTGGAGGCTGGGGCCAAACAGCCGGTGGGAAAGCCCGGTATTTCTGGTGTCCAGCTCCTTCACTTGTTTAGAAGAGGTCAGAGATCACAAGAAATGGCAGCAAATGCAACCCTGAGCACGGTGCGGATCCCAGCACTGCTCTGTGGGGAA
>NW_009704694.1:12543-14273 GCF_000703405.1 Apaloderma vittatum
GGGTGAGGTTTCAGGACCCCTACTCGTGCAGGGTGACCCCCAACTCATCCATCTGGCCACGGAAGGGTGAAGATGTGGAGGAGGCTGCTGTGCCTGCCAGGCTGCAGCGCCGGGGGATGCAGCCCCGGGTAACCCCAGCTCTTCCACCGGCTTGCAGGGACCTGGTAGGAAAGGTCCCCAGGGGAACGTGCCCATCGCTCCTCCTGGTGCCACGGGCTCAGCTGCAAAAGGGGAAGAGCTGCCTGAAATGAAGTGCCCAGGGAGCAAAGGCAGCCTGTGCTCTGGGGGCTTTGCTCTTTCCAAGCCGGTGCAGGTCCCACTGGGGCAGCCGTGGATGCGCAGCAACGGCGAGCTGGGCACAGCCCCGGGCTGGGTTTCCAGCTCCGCAGCGAGCAGCGAGTCATGGCCACAACCCCTCTCCTACACCACAAATCCTGCTGCTGCCTGTACCCAAACCCATTTCTCCTCCAAAAATTTCAGTTTCTCTCCTGCCGGCTCCCTGGACCCAAACCCATCTCTCCTCCAAAAACTCTGGTTTCTCTCCTGCTGGACCCCTGTGTCAGCAGCCAGGAAGATGTCTGAAGAGACATCTGTTTCACAGCTCCTCTCACCTTCCCCCTGACCCCTTCTCCTCCCTGCCCTCCTGCCCTTTGCGTGTCACACGGGCAGTGGCACATCCCCATGGGACAGTGGCTCCTTGTGCCCCGTTGGGGATTGCTCCCAGTCTGGGGAAGCAGAAATGGGGGGTTCAAGACCGTTAGCAAAAGCAGCTGATGATTTCAGTGGGCAGAGCAGGGAAAATAATGCCAGCAAGGTCTCTCCAGGGGACAGACGGACACAGGAGCTGCTGCAGGCACAGCACAAACCCCAGAAGAGGATGGAGAGGGCCAAACTGCTGGAGAGGGTGAGCAGAGGCAGGAAGGAGTGAAGGGAATGGTCTACATCGCTGAAAAGGGACAGGGGCCGATGCCGGGGGGAGCTCAGCGTCAGTGCTGTGCTGCTTTGGCTGCGCTGCGGGAGGCAGATTGCAGAGCACTGGTTTAATTTCAGGTCAGAGAGGAGTTTGTCACCGTTTTCTGCATTTCGGTTTTGCCTTCAGAGGTGAGCAGTGGCATCAGGGAAAGAAACCCAGGGAAGGAATTAATTAAACGCTCCCAGCAGGGCGCTGGCTCCTGGCACCATCCTGCCCTCCGTGACGCACCCAGCCGGGAGAAGCTGGAGCCAGGGACACAGCATCTGCTGTCCCATCCTCTCCATCCTCCTCATCAAAGCTCCTCTGACAGATGCCTGGGGGGCAGAGGTGTCCCTTCCTCAGGGCAAAGGCTGGCTGAAGATTTTCTGTGCTGGCTGTGCTCAGCCTTGCCACCTGCCAGCTCCTCTTCCAGCAGCAAAGCCACCAATGCGCTCCACTGGAGCAGTTAATTAGGTGGCAGGGAGGGGTGAGGGCCCAACCCCAAGGAGAAAAGAAATCAACCCCCCGCTGGAAGGACCTTCCCGTTTCATTGGTGTGGGTACATGCATCAGGAAACTTGCAGCCCCAGAGACCGGGGATGGGGAGGGTCAGCAGGGGCCCTCTCAGGGAAGGTGGTGCTCCCAAAATAGCTGTGCTACCCCGCGCCCGAGGCTGGCAGCAGTTCGACTTGCTGCAAGGCTGGAGCCGTCATTTTTCCGCAGCATGGCGTGCAGGGTGGTGGTGGGATTCTCAGGGAGAGAAACGGGGTCCTGTGGCT
>NW_009704694.1:14386-14639 GCF_000703405.1 Apaloderma vittatum
TCCCATCCATTGAAGAGATCAGTGTGTACCACAGTGGAGACAGAGCAGTATAAGGGGGTCCCCTGCTGCTCATCAACCACCCCCCACCTCTCCGCATGTCAAAGGCATCATCCCGGTGCCGTGCAGAGGGGATGCAGAAGGGACAAACTCCCTGGTCCGCAAACTCCGCTCCCCTCTTGCCTCCCCAAAAACACCCCCAGCACCTACCTCGAGCAGACAGCTTCTTGGTGTTGATGATCTTGGCCGCATACTC
>NW_009704694.1:14749-14998 GCF_000703405.1 Apaloderma vittatum
CGTGCCTGTGGGCCGAGGGGCTGCCATGGGGATGGGGACAGAGATGAGTGCCGGCTGGAGAAGGGGCATGGAGAAAACACGGAGGGCTCTTTCTTGGCTTCCCTGCACCACTGTCCTTAGGGAATGATGTGGGCAGGTACAGGTAGACCTCGGGATGAATGTCAGATTCATCCCTCTGCTCCCTGCAGAAACCCCAGGCACTGCGTGCCTCTCCTCCACTCCCCCCAGGCCCTGCCCTGCCTATCCCCC